>NC_088422.1:10534273-10834273 GCF_034236695.1 Oncorhynchus nerka | reverse complement strand
CCCGTTTCCCCCCATTCTTACCGGGTAAGTGTCTGGGGATGACGACCCGTTTTCCCCCATTCTTACCGGGTAAGTGTCTGGGGATGACGACCCGTTTTCCCCCATTCTTACCGGGTAAGTGTCTGGGGATGACGACCCGTTTCCCCCCATTCTTACCGGGTAAGTGTCTGGGGATGACGACCCGTTTCCCCCCATTCTTACCGGGTAAGTGTCTGGGGATGACGACCCGTTTCCCCCCATTCTTACCGGGTAAGTATCTGGGGATGACAACGTTCGCTGGGAGGGAGACTCCTGCAGGATTCCGAGCGGTGACCGTGACCTTACTCCCGCGGTCAGTCACGTTGATGGGGAGACTATACACGCTCTGGGGAAGGGTGAGAGTCTGTTGGCTGTTCTCCTCGGGGCTCCCCAGGATCACCTCATAACCGCTGATCTGGCCGTGGCTCTCGCTCTTTGTTAGAGGCTTGAGGAGAAATGGATAGCCGGTGAGGAATACATTTAGGAACGGTTTTGCAGACACAGATTAAGGCTCGTGCTAGACAAAAAAATATGCTTAATGGGGTATTTCTATTGAAAGTGCTTTTTAATCCAGGACTAGTATTGTAGCTACTTTCTCACATGACCACTCACACACACAGAAACCCAGAATATTATGATAAGCAGCTAGGTAGTACTCACTTTCCACAAAACACGGCCTAGGTTGTCGCTGTCCATCCACAGCCATATGTCAGGAGCAACAGGGCCTGGCACAGGAGAAGAAAAAAAACAGAGCTTAAAAGCTGGGAATCCTTAAATGGTGAAACTGCCACGGCCGTTGGTGACATTACAACAAAGACTGCAAACAATGAACACTGTTTTCCCCCACTGACACGCGTGACAGAACAGCAGCATATGTACTGCAACATGTTTTACCATGATGCACCATGCTCCCCAGCGCTGCTTCCTCAACTAAACTAAAACAATAACAACGGTAGTGGAGCCGCTAGTGGCGCCGTTTCCCCCTACTGCAGAATTCCATCTTTAGTTCTGTATTTCAGTGTTTTCCTCATTGTCTAATGAAAGCAGTATGTGTGGAAACAGCAACGCCATGTAACCAAACATATCAATGCTTCATGACCAGGTCAATGGAACTCAGTATAGCATTTCATCTCAATACCACTATTTCTATTTAAATAAAATAATGTTCACAAAAATATCTCCAATGACAGGGGTGTGTGCTTACGGTCCATTTTGGTTTGGAAATTCAGCGGCAAACTCCACTCTCCCCATTTCCAGAAGTTCTTCTGGGATCCACAGCGAACCTTAACGCTGTACTTTTCATCGGGCTGCAGGTCCTTCAGTACCACTGTGTTTAGTCCGTAACCAGTGTAGGTTTGCTAGATTCATAAAAAAACAACATGTTTTTAAACAACACAAAGCCATAATCATACAATCAATTATTTCAATGTCATACACCTAGTCACATGATCCTTTCCTACATGTTTTCATGGTTACTGCCTCGTTGAAATTTTATTTAACCAGGCAAGTCAGTTAAGAACAAATTCTTATTTTCAATGATGGCCTAGGAACAGTGGGTTAACTGCCTGTTCAGGGGCAGAATGACAGATTTGTACCTTGTCAGCTCGGGGATTCGAACTTGCAACCTTTCGGATACTAGTCCAACGCTCTAACCACTAGGCTACCCTGCCGAATAAAGGTGGTAGTGGTCGAATATTTTGAGATGTTCCATTCTCCCCCTTAAATGTCTCTCTCTTATAATTTAAATAACATTCCAAACAATGTATCACACACATTTGTGAGGACGTTTGGTAACATCAGGGATATTGGATTACATCCATTTTTGAGGTTGATGCTAAATCATGCTAGCTACTGCCTGTAGCAAAAGGTAAACAACATATTGTGGATGCTGTTACTACTGGCTTACAGAGACAACTCAAGGTAAGATTAAAAGGACCCGTTTGCTTTTTTTCAATCAAATCTCCATTTGATGTAAATGGCAGGTTATAAACGTGACCAGACAGACACCTGTTTTACGATTTCACTTAAGTTAAGTTTCTCAAAACCAAGTGAAATCGCAGAAAAATAAACAAACTTGTCCTTTTAATGTAAACCAAACATGTATATTTGATAAATAATCCCCTTTAAAGTCCACTCACCGTGCTGCTGTTCAAGTGGCTGGTCCGTTGCACCTGGCAGATAAGGGACAGCCTCTCGAAACCCTTATCCTTCCACAGCCAACCCACACTGGCATTCCAGCTATAGACCTCTGGGGTGGTCAAATTCACAGGGGCCACTGGGCGGACTGGCAACAACATTACATTCAAAAGAGTGTGTAAAGACCTCGCTCTGCTGATGCTGT
The DNA here is from genome assembly GCF_034236695.1 of Oncorhynchus nerka. NCBI lineage: Eukaryota > Metazoa > Chordata > Actinopteri > Salmoniformes > Salmonidae > Oncorhynchus > Oncorhynchus nerka. Next base: position 10,831,914 of record NC_088422.1, on the reverse strand, counting down.
GGACTTGTTGTATTGAGATTTACATACAGTCATCTAATAGGAATCCTATTTAGTAATAATGAGACCGTATAGAACAGCAGCACTGACCTCTGTGACCCAGCTCGGCTGCGTCTGTAAGCCTGAACTCGCCCAGCAGGTTGCGTGCGACTAGGGTCCAGTTCCCATCCCACTGCTCCAAACCACAACGCATGTTGCTGTTCCTGGCTTTGGGGCAGTTCCTGAACATTGCAATGGCAATGAAAAGTGATGAAAGTAGACATTATTGGAAGCTTATGTTATGCAATAGGGACGAGTCCTGAATGACATCCTATTTCCTATACAGTGAACTACTTTTGACTAGAGGCCATTTGCAACACAGACATATCTAAAGCTGCAATATGTAACTTTTTCTGTGCGATTCAACCAAATTCACATAGAAATGTGAGTTATAGATTTTAGAAACAAGTCTAAGAAGCGGTAGATCTATGTGCACTATTTCTCTGCTTCCCATGCTTAAGTTTCATTTTTGCATCTTTTACTTTCAGTTTTGTACACCAGTTTCAAACAGCTGAAAATACAATATTTTTGTTATTGAAAATATATTTCACAGCGGTTATGATGGTACAATGATTCTCTACACTCCCGAGTGCTTATTTTCTCACATAAACTGAAATTAGGCGAATTATTCAAATTTTAGCAACCAGGAAATGGCAGAGTGATTTCTGCCTATTGCACCTTCAGCAAACATAGAGGATGAAAGGTGAATGTTTGTAAGACTGTACCTTCCATTCAGGGTGTAGTACGTCTGACGGGTCATTCCAAACAGGTAGGTATCTCGGCCCTTTGACCACTGACAGTCCACGGAGATCAGGTCATGGGTTTCACACACCAAGTCACTGGGCAAAGGGGGGTCTAGAGATGGTGGGGGGGATATGGTCAAGGAAAATCTCAACATGTTTAGCCAATAGGCATTCACATACAATAGATAAGACATACAATGCAAATTAGCCGCGATTGATTCACAATTCTACATTGAACACGACAGTATGAGAGAGTAGAAGCAACACTACAAAGTGGACTTACACCCCACAAAGACAACAGCGCCGGCGATAATCATTTTCTTCTCGTTGCTGCAGACCACATTGGTCCCGGAGGGGTTGGACGGGCCCTGATTGGTCATCGTGGTAGCGTAGGTCCGCCTACTCAGCATGTTCTCTTTCACGAGTGTGTCTTTGTACCACAGGCTTCCAAACTGTTGACCCTCTTCCACGATGCAGCAGAACGTCATGTTGCTGCCCACGGGAACCGTTTTCCCCTCTGGGTACATTTGTGAGTCTGTGTTGTCTGGGAGATCCAACCCTGGGAGAAGAAACAAAATGGAGGTCAAAATGGAATGGTGGACATCACCAATGGTACGGTCGCTGACTGAACACTGAAGAGGCCCTCTTATTGAGCTGTTTTAATGCAAATTTCCTGCAATACACGACTTGAACATAACAAAATCAATAAAATACTCCTGCCTTTCCAGCTTTTATCTTTTACACACACACACACACAGTTAGTTATATATATATATATACTTAGGGCCTTTCGAGCTTTTATCTTTTACACACACACACACACAGTTAGTTATATATATATATATATATATATATACTTAGGTTGGAGTCATGAAAACGAACAAACTATAGTTTTGGCAAGTCGGTTAGGACATCTACTTGGTGCATGACAAGTAATTTCAACAATTGTTTACAGACAGATTATTTAACTTATAATTCACTGTATCACAATTCCAGTGGATCAGAAGTTTACATACAATAAGTTGACTGTGCCTTTAAACAGTTTGGAAAATTCCAGAAAATGATGTCATGGCTTTAGAAGCTTCTGTTAGGCTAATTGACATCATTTGAGTCATTTAGAGGTTTACCTGTAGATGTATTTCAAGGTCTACCTTCAAACTCAGTGCCTCTTTGCTTGACATCAAAAGAAATCAGCCCCAAAAATTGTAGACCTCCACAAGTCTGGTTCATCCTTGGGAGCAATTTCCAAACGCCTGAAGGTACCACGTTCATCAGTATAAACACCATGGGACCACACAGCCATCATACCGCTCAGCAAGGAGACGTGTTCTGTCTCCTAGAGATGAACGTACTTTGGTGTGAAAAGTGCAAATCAATCCAAGAACAGCAGCAAAGGACGTTGTGAAGATGCTGGAGGAAACGGGTACAAAAGTATCTATATCCACAGTAAAACGAGTCCTATATCGACATAACCTGAATGGCCGCTCAGAAAGGAAGAAGCCACTGCTCCAAAACTGCCATACAAAAGGCCAGACTACAGGAGGGACTGATGCACTTCACAAAATAGATGGCATCATGAGGTAGGAAAATGATGTGGACATATTGAAGCAACATCTCAAAACATCAGTCAGGAAGTTAAAGCTTGGTCACAAATGGGTCTTCTAAATGGACAATGACCCCAAGCATACTTCCAAAGTTGTGGCAAAATGGCTTAAGGACAACAAAGTTAAGGTATTGGAGTGGCCATCAGAAAGCACTGACCTCAATCCCATAGAAAATTTGTGGGAAGAACTGTGCGAGCAAGGAGGCCTACAAACCTGACTCAGTTACACCAGCTGGGCCAAAATTCACCCAACTTATTGTGGGAAGCAATTGTTTAAGCAATTAAACAATTTAAAGGCAATGCTACCAAATACATTCAATTAGTATGTAAACTTCTGACCCACTGGGAATGTAATGAAATAAATAAAAGCTGAAATAAATCATTCTAAACTTCCGACTTCAACTGTACACACATACATATATATAAATATATACACATATGTAACAGTATAGCTTCCGCCCCTCTCCTCGCCCCGACCTGGGCTCAAACCAGGGACCCTCTGCACACATCAACAACTGACACCCACAAAGAATCGTTACCCATCGCTCCACAAAAGCCGCGGGGGGGAACAACTACTTCAAGGTCTCAGAGCGAGTGACGTCACCGATTGAAACGCTATTAGCGTGAACCCCACTAACTAGCTAGCCATTTCACATCGGATACACACACACATATACACACACACAGACACACACACGGTATTATTACTTTAAGTTTACACTTAATGTTTTTTAATTTTTTTTAACTGTTTGGACATAGGCGGCCACAAAAAAACACTTAGGCGACCCGCCCAATACTTTTCTATGCAGAAGAAACCCTGATTATGGCAGCAGAGGCCTGCCCCACTGTAAAAACACTTTATTTATTCCAGAGGGGCAATTAGTTTGAGTAGGTCTGCAACAACCACGACACCATACCACACCCATCCACTCACATCGTCATCAAATCCTCCTAAACCACCAGACATTACTGGCATCTAAAAAGGCATCAAAACAATTCTGTCCATAAAAAGGACATCTACGGCTCACCACACCTATTGTTTTCCAGAGTACATAATGCTATTGGTGAAAATGTGATATTCCTGTTTTATGCAAAATTCCAGGAACGTTCCCCAAAAATCCCCAGGTTTTCCAGAAATTCTGGTTGGAGGATTCCGGATATGTGCTCATTCCAGTCTGATTGCGTGAATCTTACCCTCCTCTAGGAGGAACAACATATAGGGAGTTGTTCAAGCCCCCCCCCCCCCCCCCGTGTGCAGCGAGAGACCAACCTGGAAGTATCTGTTGAGAACTCCATTCGCTGACATCTTGGCCGTCTCTGGAGCGTACTTTGACCGACAGAGAGGTACACTCCAGGGGTACTGGAGAGGTCCAGTTCCATTGGTGCTTCCCGGTGCTCTGGTCTTCTGTTACACCCACTGTTTCCTACCAAAACAAACAGGTCGAATTGTTAAGACGTTGGCTTTCCTGAGCGGGAGACCAGGGTTCAGATCACACCCATGACAAAAGCACGTGCGCCAGTCAAGAGACACGACTGAAGAGCAAGACACTACAAGTGAACATGTAGTCTACCGATGCTAAGAAAGCGTAAGGATCTGTTACAATATACTTTAAAAAAAATTAAAACACAGTCTTGATCAAACATAATACTTCACTCACATTCAGCACCATCTCCATGAGTTCAGTGCGTAGAATCTCCACGTCAAATGTAGAGGCGTGGCCGTCCTCCCATGTGACCGATAGCGTTTGTGTTTCCTTGTCTGCATCCAGCCTCACTTGCTGTGGAGGTGTGAGTCCTGCAGACACATCGACAGTTTGAAAACCCAAATACAGAACGCTTCAGTTAGTGACTCTATCAAGTCCTGAGCATCAATATGATCTGATAATAAAACGTTATGGCGCTTTATGACTTGTTATGTGCATGTAACCTTTCTAAAGTCTTATTAGAAGGCTTATATAATATGTTATAAACACTAATCCCATCTCACTGGATAGACTTACCACTGGCCTGGCTCTCTGTGACCCTCAGGCCCAGGAGCAGAATGCAGAAGAACAGACTTGGCATGGTGGTGAAGTTAGATCCTTCCAGGTGATGCAGTCTGTGGTTTACTGCAACAGCAGTTGAGACATGGCAACGGGAGACAACCGCACTTCCCTGTTGACACACACAATAAGATAATATTAGAATAAAATTAAAATAAGAATAAAAAGAGCCTTAGTCTCTGCATCACGTAATTTACCTGAGACCCCAAAATTACAATGCCAGTTACAGACACCCTGTAATGACGTGGTACAAGTCGACGTGGCTGTTCTGACTTGAATTCAGCAGAGCCACTTCAATTTTCGAGAAAAAGTAGAAACAAATATTAGACTATTACGTACAAGATAATGTAATGTTTTCTTTAAAGTCTACAAAAAAATGCTGTGACCAGCATAAATATACAACTAGCAGCTGCACTAGTAAAACAAATGTCACGGACAAATTGTTCCCATTTCCCCTACAGTAGATTTGCATGCTCTGGCACAATGCCTTAGTACACATCCCTTTACAAAGAAAGCAGAGGGAACTCGTAAGCTCTTACTATAGCCTAATAATTAACAAGATACAAGCTTGTTATGATTAACCTAACAAAATGTGGAAGAATTAAAGAGGTGTGAACAACATTTTGGATGACTTGACTTGGTTCTGCTTAAAATGTCATTAAATTGCTAGATTTGTTTTGAGAAACGTCAGACTGTAAATACATGCATGTGAATAAGTTTAAGTGAGCTTTTAGTAGACAGTGATAGGCCTATGCAGATCAGATTCTTCATTATTCCATTACACATGAACATAGCCAGATGTGTTTACTGTAGTGGTACATATGTGGCATCTTAACATGATCAGACTTGTGTTGCTGAGAATGTTCCTACACAACAAGAAATGCAAACTTGTAGTGTATTCGAGGTTTAAAACAACTTTAAAAAGGCTTATAAAATTTGCAATTTCAACTTTAAAATGTCAAGACTTGATTTGCCCTAAGGATTGTTCCATGTCACATCAGCAATCTCATATTGTTCTGAAATCGTTTCTGTAGTTAGAAACAGAAAAGATTAGCATTCAAATCTTTGAATATCTGAGAAAGCAATCAATTGTGTTAATTGATTGCACCCAAATTGGCCATTTTAATTTATAGAATTCATATAATATTCAATAGATAGAGTACCTAATATCTGATTTGGGCTAAGATTTTTTCTTACAATGAGTAAGACATGGGGAAAACAAAGAAATGGTCAAAAGCCAATGAGTATTTAGTATCAGGTCTCTATGTCTGGCATGTAGTATCGTTTCTTCATACTATTGTTCGGTTCTAAATAAACAGAGAAAAAAACCTTGCAAACAGGATGCATGTTTTGGGATATTTTTTATTCTATACAGGTTTCCTTCTTTTCACTCTCAATTAGGTTAGTATTGTGTAGTAACTACAATGTTGTTGATCCATCCTCAGTTCTCCTATCAGAGCCATTAAACTGTTTTAAAGTCACCATTGGCCTCATGGTGAAATCCCTGAGCTGTTTCCTTCCTCTCCGGCAACAGAGTTTGGAAGGACGCCAGTATCTTTGTAGTGACTGGGTGTATTGATACACCATCCAAAGTGTAATTAATAACTTCACCATGCTCAAAGGAATAACCAATGTCTGCTTTATAAAAATATATATACCCATCTACCAATAGGTGCCCTTCCCTGGTCTTTATGGTTGAATCTGTGTTTGAAATTCATTGCTCGACTGAGGGGCTTTACAATTATCTGTATGTATGTATGTATGTATGTATGTATGTATGTATGTGTGGGGTACTGAGATGAGGTAGTCATTCAAAAAAATCACGTTAAAGACTATTATTTGACACAGATTGAGTCCATGCAACTTATTATGTGACTTGTTCAACACATTTTTACTCCTGAACTTATTTAGCCTTGTCGTAACAAAGGTATGAATACTTATTGACTCAAGGCCAGAAATGTCTAAAAACATAATTCCATATTATGGGGTATTTTGTTTAGGCCAGATCAATTTAATACATATTCAATTCAGGGTGCAACACAACAAAAAAATGTGTTACACCCTGAGTAAAGGGGTGTGAATACTTTCTGAAAGCCTTGTAAACCCAACAGTTTCAATGACTAATGTGCTGTGTCCGTGGGTGGCTTTTTACCAGTTTTTTGGATTCCTCATGTCTAACTCGTTGTCCAAATCGGTACTTTATTTATTTTTACCCCAAATTCATGGTATCCAATTGTTACTGTCTTATCGCTGCAACTCACGTACGGACTCAGGAGAGGCGAACCATGCGTCCTCCAAAACACAACCCAACCAAGCCGCACTGCTTCTTAACAGCGCGCATCCAACCCGGAAGCCAGCCAATGTGTCGGAGGAAACAGCGTGCACTGCGCACAGCCCGCCACACAAGTTGCTAGTGCACAATGAGACAAGGATATCCCTGCAAAGGCCCTCCCTAACCCGGACGACAGTGGTCCAATTGTGCGCCACCCCATGGGCCTTGCGGTCGCGGCCGGCTGCGACAGAGCCTGGGCTCGAACCCCGAGTCTCTGGTGGCACTGCGATGCAATGCAGTGCCTTAGACCACTGCGCCACCCGGGAGGCCCCACTTTTTTTATTGAATATTATATGAATCCACAAATAATGCTGCAGGAATGCTAAATCTTATCTGTTTCTAAGAAGAGAAACAATTTCAGAACAATCAGATGGTGGGTGTCAGAATCATCGTTCTTGTACTTTTTGAGGTGGAATGACCCCAAATAAATAAAATGTATCAACCCCTCCCCCCCAAAAAATGGCCATTAATTATAATCCACATATTAATTCACATTTCCTGTTGATCCAGGAATATTTTCATGCTGTAGCAAACTGGCTCAAATTAGGATCAGACAGCTGTTAACTGTATCCTGGTCCCAGATCTGTTGGTTCTATCATGTCAATTCACTGTCATACCAAACATACAAGGAGTTGACATGAGAGCAGAAACAGTTCTGGGAGCGGGCTATAAAATGCCCTTAGGTGCGACGCATCTAGGTGCTCGAGACAGAGATTTGGGGTTAAATCAACATTGTGTTGTTGTCATGACTCCACTCCAGTTGGTCCAGTTCCCTGGGACAAGCTTGAGCAGGCTTATCATCCTGCATTACAATGATAACACAACCGTAACTTAAAGGAGTGTCCATCTCTTCCAAACCCATTAAAGGAACATTGTAGGCAGTTAACTGGGTTTGCTATTATTAGAAAATAGAAGACTGTACAGGTGAGGTTAAATAGAGCCCAGCCCTAAAGCAGATCTCCCTTCTGAACAATGAAAAAGACATGGGGCAATAGGTAGCCTAGTGGTTAGAGCGTTGGACTAATAAACGGAAGGTTGCAAATTCAAATCCCCGAGCTGACAAGGTAAAAATCCGTTGTTATGCCTCTGAACAAGGCAGGGCATTGACAATAAGAATCTGTTCTTAAATTACTTGCATAGTTAAATAAAGGTAAAATATAAAAACCAAGCATTGCATGGTTTGGTCCACACATCCCCCAGAAATGAACAAGGTCTCTCTAGTCTACAGGTGTATAATAAAGTGACCCTTCACATCCAAACAACCTCAGAATTCTGTGGAAAATGACGTGCTTGTGTGATAAAACACACAAGCACAAAGTCCCATAAGGAGAAGGAAGTACAAATGCAGAGTAGAGGAACCAATATTGGCTGCTATGTCTACTCCTCTTACAGCATCAAATGCCTAGAGACCAAACACCACAACAGCCTGCATCCCACAACTGATTGCTTTCGATAAGAACCATGTTCCGTAATGCATTTCTGTGGAACCAAGGATGTGAAACAGTATGCTTCTGTTTTAATGGAAGGAGCAGATCAAGTACTTGGCAGTCTTAGGAAAATGACCAACTAATTTGTTTCCTTCCTTCCTGTTCTCTTTCTGGGGAAAATACAACTCACTATCAGACAGAATAATAAGGCTAGCACGTATCCTAAATGAAAAGGGGTATAATTTCAAAAGCTTGCAGCAGCACCTCACTTGAACACGGAACTATTCTTCCACTTGTGTAAATAATCAGCCGAGTGAGAAAAAATTAAGATGGTCATTGTATTTTTAAATACACAAGTCGAACAATTCACACCGCATCCTTTTTATGCATTTTAAGTCATGTTGAGTCAGAGCTGGGATGCTAGAGGAAAGCCTAATGATCACAGTTTAAACTCTGTACTGAAAGTACTCCATCTTGAAAACAGTGCTAAAATGCAAAATTGACCATTGAACAAGATACCAAAATATTGTTTTTGAGTAAAGTGATCCGTTCCTCCCATTCTAGATCCACTTAATAGTATTTTCATCTAGCCTACATGCACTAGCTTGTTAGTTGACACTATTCAGTGATAAATACCTATTGTAAATCAACACACTTTGAGGTAGCTAGCATGTGTTCATGTAGAGATGTAGTAACGGGCCATTCCATTTAGCAATCCAAAACACCAGTGGGTACTGTTAACATTGTATTTCGTAATTTAGTTTAGTTACAATAAATGTAATTTCTAGAGATTTTTAAAATGTAAATAATGGTTGAATATGAGCTATTAAGGATATTAATGCAATTGTAGGGTGGGGGGCTACCTAGCCATCTAACGTTACCTGCCTATTAAAATGAGCTAAATCTGTTTTTGATACCTGTTTTACTAAACTAACGTTAGCTATGTTCATATTCAAATAGCTAACCATAAATTAATATTAGTAAATGGTTAGAAAACTCATGATAACCAGTAAGGTTAGTTATGATTATAATAACACGTTGTATTTCAAAACATGCCATGGCCTTTACTTTAGCTAACTTTAAGGTTTTATATTTTGGCTGATTTTAGATCAGTAGCTAACGTTAGGCCTTGATGCTACCTACACACCAATGATTCTGTACAAAATGTATCTAGACCAACACCATAATAATAACAACCTCACTATAACGTTAGCTAACTAGTTTATAGTTTAACTCAATTCTACTAGGCTACTTGCCAGCAAAATATATTTAGCTTTCTAGCTAACTCCGTTACACGCAGACATGATGTTGTTTCATGTTATGGAGAGCGCGTCAACCCAATAATAAAACATTTAAAAATCAGACATTACCTTACACCGACCTGGGATCACGCAGTAGTTGGTTTATTTCTATAACAATTAACCTTTTTAATGATCAACAACCGGTGGATATTAGATATAAAAACAAATGTAGAGAGAGAGTTGAAATGTGAGTTTCAACGAGCTAGCGGTCTTGTCAAGCTTCTCCGTGAGTACAGAGAATTCAGAATTCCAGAATGTCGGATTTACTGGAAAAGGCTTACGATACACGTCCGATTCCATTTCGGTGACGAGCCTCCCTTCCCTACTCGTTTGTTCCTTAGCTGGTTTGCAAATCTGAGGTTATTTGAAAGTTAAGATCAATATGGTGATGGATTACATACATTATCTTGATTGGCCATCGAATTAATTTGATATATTAAGAGCTTTCAAGTCCAGTGCATCAAAGGGATTGAAGAATAAGAGGCTAGAGACTGAAATGGAACTGGGCCTGAAAACGTCAAATTGGCGACAACTGGAGAGCATTTCCGGTCTCGCCTATATTGAATAATTTTATTGACCATCCACTTTGCTGACGTTAGATCATTTTCCTTTGCCGTAGTATTTCACAGTGGCCAATAAATATATTTGCAAAGAAGTACAAATATATGTTTATATGTTTGAAAGAATTCAGATAGCTTTATGTAAGGTAGTGTATAAAGAAACACAGCTCCCTCACAAGAACCCCTGCTGTGCCATGCAGGTCAAGGAAAGCACGAGTCGCACGGGATTGGTTATTACTGGGGGATATTGGTTATGTAATTATGTGCACGAGCACAAATAACCACATCTGTAATTTAAATTTCGTCCTTATCTGTAATATCGGTCATTTTTTACATAGCAGGAGAGAAATGATTGCAGCCGGAAATAACAACAGTTTATTGACGAACTCTACCGAGGTCCTCTAATAATACTAGTCCCGTGCAAATCGACATCCATGTGTTTTGAGAGAAATGTCTGAGCTTTACATTTCTCTCAAGTGTTTCTCGCGGTTTCAGCAAGAAAACAGTAACTTATTCGATCATTTGATGCTTGAAACGAAGTGCTGCGCATAGCCAATATATGAAAAGCCTATGTATCAACTTTCAGTGAATGCGTTTGCTTATAGGTGTGCCAATGAATTGGACATCGCCAAATGCGTCAGTTGTAAAAACATTGCGCCTATGTAATGCAACCCTTTTTATTTATTTAATTTCACCTTTATTTAACCAGGTAGGCTAGTTGAGAACAAGTTCTCATTTGCAACTGCGACCTGGCCAAGATAAAGCACAGCAGTGTGAACAGACAACACAGAGTTAGTTACACATGGAGTAAACAATTAACAAGTCAGTAGAAAAAAAAGGGGGAGTCTCTATACAATGTGTGCAAAAGGCATGAGGAGGTAGGCGAATAATTACAATTTTGCAGATTAACACTGGAGTGATAAATGATCAGATGGTCATGTACAGGTAGAGATATTGGTGTGCAAAAGAGCAGAAAATTAAATAAATAAAAACAGTACGGGGATGAGGTAGGTGAAAATGGGTGGGCTATTTACCAATAGACTATGTACAGCTGCAGCGATCGGTTAGCTGCTCAGATAGCAGATGTTTGAAGTTGGTGAGGGAGATAAAAGTCTCCAATCTTGCTGTTAATACATCGCAAATCAGTATTACAACTGAGCTAAACGTTTGGAAATGACAAGTGCACTTTCTCATTTATAGCCTAAAAATGCATCTCAAGTGCAAGTGCGCTTTTTAGCTCACATCTGCAAGTTGGGGCCATTTAGGACGTCTTCTACTGCGGATCGCGAAACTATCCAAATGATTATAATTACACTTCCTCAATCCAGATATTTTGGCGACACTATTCCGAGGATGCTTCGGTATGGTTTAGAAACTTGGGAGCCAAACTGGAGTTATCATTGTTTCCTGTTATCACGTAGACATGTTGAAATATCTTCACGCCTAGATTTTAAAAAACGTCCAGGCTTCAGTCATAACTGTCCATTTTTTTAAATTACTTATTGCAGGAGACAGTTAAAACTTTTTTTTTTTTTTTTATAATCGCCGACTGGAATAATGGTAATTCTATGGTAATAATTACATAACCAACGTTCTCTTGTAATACTAGTCCCGCGCGAATAGGGTTTTCACTTCTTTATCATACCAAATTACAGAGATAATTTTCGTTAAATGAATACAGTGCAAGTTATTTTTTGCATTCTTCAGACCTTCCGCTTCGTTTACACAGGCAGTCCAATGCCATGTTTACTTGCTATCGGAAACTCGGAACCTCCGAGTAAAAATTAACATAAGTTATCTGCTTAGAGCTTCATATTGGTTGATTCTGATACTTTCCAAGTGGTAAACTCGGGATCATCTTTATAAAACGAGATAGCAAGTCGAAATGTCAGAGTTTTATAGTTCCGACTAGCATCTGAACGCCGCACAATTCTGTTTGTTTGCTACTGATTGGTCTTTTGACTATAATTGGGCAACATATCCGAATTACGCTTCCCGTGTACACAAACTAAACGCTTCACTTGCTTGTCAGAGCTTTCTATTTCCTTGTTGTGATGTCGGAAATACAACGTTTTTTTCATTTGTTTGGCTCCCGAGTGGTGCAGTGGTCTAAGGCACTGCATCTCAGTGCAAGAGGCATCACTGCAGTCCTTGGTTCAAATCCAGACTGCATCACATCCAGTCGTGATCGGGAGTTGCATAGGGCGGAGCACAATTGGCGTCATCTGGGTTTGGCCAGGGTTGGCCATCATGGTAAATAATAATTAGTTCTTAACTGACTTGCCCAGTTAAATGTTATTTTTGGGCGGAACAATTCTTCAACCAATAAGATTTTACCTAGCTTGATAAGCTAACATTTTTTTAAATTTAAGAACAAAAAATGTTACCTTTATTTAAACTAGGCAAGTCAGTTGAGAAATCATGTGACTAAACTGAATAAAATGAAGAATAAACTACAGTACACTATGAAACAAAGATAAATAACATAAAGAATGACAGTAAAAAGTTTGGAGCGCCTTAAATTAAATTGTGAAAAAGGCAAACTCGGCTCCATCTTTCATTGAATCAGATGGCTCATTCATCACAAAACCGACTGATGTTGCCAACTACTTGAATGATTTTTTTCATTGGCAAGATTAGCAAATTTAGGCATGACATGCCAGCAAATAATGCTGACACTACACATCCAAGTAAATCTGACCAAATTATGAAAGACAAGCATTGTCATTTTGAATTCTGTAAAGTGAGTATGGAAGAGGTGAAAAAAGTATTGTTGTATATCAACAATGACAAGCCACCGGGGTCTGACAACTTGGATGGAAAGTTACTGAGGATAATATCGGATGATATTGACACTCCTATTTGCCATACTTTCAAATTAAGCCTACTAGAAAGTGTGTGTCCTCAGGCCTGGAGGGAAGCAAAAGTCATTCCGCTACCAAAGAATAGTAAAGCCCCTTTACTGGCTCAAATAGCCGACCAACCAGCCTGTTACCAACCCTAACATTTTATTTTAACAGATACAATGCTATTTTAACAGTAAACAAAAAAGCTTACAATGTATTCTATAATTTCTACCGTTCTGTGAGCCAGCTATGATTTTCCCTGTTGCCTTGGCAGCAGCTAATGGGGATCTCTAATAAATAAATACAAATATAAATGTGGTACAAATATTGCACTACAGGAAAATATATTGATTGTGGGTCTATAAATCCAAGGTTCAGTCTACTCATTAGAGTCCACAGTATCCAGTTTTGAACAAATATTTAGGTCCCTCAAACTCAACTCTGGATCTCGAGGACAGTTCCACTGCATTTTTTCATTGTTCCCCTCTAATTTAGACCTGGGACACCAGGTGAGTGCAATAAATTACCAGTTAGAACAGAGAATCAGCATGCTCCGGACCTCGTAGGGTAAGAGTTGAATACCACCTGATCTAGGTCATAGACCCAGGTACACAAAAACTAACATGGGACAGGACTCTTATTCTGAAGGATTCCAAAAATCTGTGACTCGGAAGTCCCTAATTATTTTGCTGGCATTGCAGCGATAGTGCCAATCTGACCTCCATTATTCCAGCAAGAATAAGCAAGACCTAGCAAGAATAGAGCTCGCCAGTTTGTAGACCTAAAACCTGGAAATGAGTTACCTCTGGTTTGTTCTGCCATTCCTATGTGAAAAATTCATGGGGAACGAAAAGGGGTTTTGGGATAAACACCCTGAAAATAAAGTCTGAGGTTAACACAGGCTTAGGAGATCTGATACATTCTTCTCAGGAGCACCTCTGACTTCCAAATCCATGGATAGAGTATAACATTTAAAGCAACGTGTATTTCATCTTCACAATGTGCTTATAATGTTTACAAAAAGATAAAACTACCTGTTGTGATATCATGACAACAATGAAATTGACAATTAAGCTTCCACCCATTCTGAAGCTGCAGTGACACCATATATTCCATGAATGAATTGTAGGCATACTGTATCCCATATGAACATACGGTAGAGCACATTGAAAAATGGTTGAAGCTTAAGTAAATTAATGTAAAGAACATAATATTCTACAGACGCTATTGATCTAGCACTAGAATCTATATATGGTGTTATATCATGGGGAACTGTGGTCTAAATACCCAGCAACCCTTTCTACTCCACCCATTCCATTGGTCCCAATGGAACACCACTGTATTGTAGGCCTTTAAAATGTCATATTGGTTTATAGAGAAAAACATATATTCTATGTGCCGATGTAACAGTGGGGTTAGAATTACTCAGTAGGGTCTGTAGAATCTATATATCTAATCAAATTGTATTTGTCACATGCGCCGAAAACAATAGGTGTAGACCTTACCGTGAAATGCTTACTTACAAGCCCTTAACCAACAATGCAGTTCAAGAAATAGAGTTAAGAATGCGCGGGGTCAATATGTGGGGTCAATATGCGGGGTCAATATGCGGCGTCAATATGCGGGGTCAATATGCGGGGTCAATATGTGGGGTCAATATGCGGGGTCAATATGTGAGGGTACAGGTTAGTCGAGGTAATTTGTACATGTAGGTAGGGGTAAAATGACTATGCATAGATAATAAACAGCGAGTAGCAGCAGTTTAAAAACAAAAAAAAGTGTGTGTGTGTGTGTGCGGGGAGGGGTCAATGTAAACAGTCCGGTGGCCATTTGATGAATTGTTCAGCAGCCTTATAGCTTGGGGGAAGAAGCTACACTTTCTCATCCACCCACTCCAATGCAATACACTGTAGGCCTATGAATGACATATTGGCTTGCTCACACGCTCTATATAGGTAATGTTTTATAATGATGATTCTCCCATTCCATGGAATGTTGACCGTCCTCATATGACATGTCTGCTGAAATGTTTTATCTGGCTCTTCAATGATTGACAAAACAGACGAGGTTCACTTTGATTCTATACAAGTAAAGAGCAACAAAATCCAACTCCTTCCATGGAATGTGCACGGGCTCCATGATGGGAAAAAAAAGAAGAAGAAAAAAGAGAACAAGTTTCTTGAACACTTCAAGAGATTATCAGCAGATGTGGCTTTCCTGAAGAAAAAAAATTACATTTCAAAAAAGGAGAAATGTAATATTTAAAGAGGAGCTGGGTTGGTGAGGTCTATGCTGCCACCTACAGTAACAGCAGAGGTGTAGGCGTCCTGCCGAATAAGAATACACGTTTCCCTTAATATCGCAGCTCACAGATCAAGAAGGACATTTTCCAATGTTGAATTGTAACTTACATGGTGATAAATACACATTGATAATACCAATTACCCCACCAACAACGTTCTGGGCCATAACAGACTTTATATGGGCACATAGAATTCATAGAATAAAAAGGAAAGCCTTATAGCCTCCCAGACTTGGTATTGTATCGACTCGCCACCCAAGGCTTTTACTTGAGACATATTGTTTAATGCACTAAATAGGAACAATGGGTAATTATTGAAGATGTACATGCTCACCCCCAAAAATCTTTTCACATGTTTATTTGAAATGATAAAGCTAAGAACATAGTTAAGAACACTATAACAATATGGAATAAAATGAAACGGATTCTACAAGAACCAATATCACTCCCTAAAACACAACCCTATGGAACAATCCTTGGATAGCTTTTCAGAATGCACCAATAAATTGTCCCACGTGGAAAACTAAAGGCATAGAAACCGTAAATTACTTGTTAATAGGAAATAGATTCATTTTCATGACAGAATTAAAAAGCTATTTTTGACAAACCAATGCAGGTATTTTCCAATACATGCAACTAAAAATGTTCATATCACAAAATCTTGATTTTAAATATTTTGGACACCAGAGCAATCTTGGGGGAATCCTATTTGAGTCATAAAAGAATATTCATATGATTGTTCAGATACACAAAACCTTGCCTACCCAACTGACAATCTTTTAGAAAAAATAGAAACTATTGGAACCAAGACTTTAAAATAACTGATATTCGCACACAGGGTCGCAACTTTCACTGGGTGCGGGCGGGACATGACCCCCTCACATTCTGAAATGGCATTTTTGTCCCCCCCAATTTTATCATTGCACTGTGATACAAAATGCAGCGCCTGTGTGCTTTAGGACCATGTAGACGCCTCAGAGCAGTTGAGTAGGCTGTTTTCCAGTTTCAGCTGGCTGGATTAAGGACTGCAACTACACGGACACCACAGAGCATGCAGACAGGCTGTGAGAAGGCAAAGCTTCTGAAAGGCTGGAGTTTAGGACCAGCATAGCAGAGGTTAACAGAGGCAGCTGCTGTCTGTGTTGCGCATTTACTCTGAGTTGTAAAAGCAAGCAGAGCAGAAACTGGCTACTCTTTAGTTGACTGACCTAGCTGGCAAGGTAACTGCTGTTTGACAGAAGAAGAAAAAAATATTCACAGTGCTGAGCTAGTAGTGTAACTGACATGTTACGTTTGTTAATGTTTCATTCCCTCTTAACTGAAGTGAATTAACTACCATACCCAGTTCAGCTCTAGCTAGTTATCTGTCAGGTAGTGCTTCAACACCTGCATTGCTTGCTGTTTGGGGTGTTATTAGGCTGGGTTTCTGTACAGCACTTTGAGATATCAGCTGATGTACGAAGCACTATAGAAATACATTTGATTTGATTTGATTTAGTAGTATCAAACAGATGTTGTGTATATGAAAATGTTTTGTAGCCTTTGTTTTGTCCCATTTCAACAGAAGTATATTTGATGATATACCACTGTACCATTAGCAAGAGCTAGCCAAAAGTTGGCTTAAGTTAGCTATCTAGCTAACGCACCAACATTTGCAACTATTTTAAGGCAGTCTGACAAACCTCCAAAGTTGATTTCCAAACTGTATCAAACCAATATCTGAAGAAGACCTGGGAGATGATGAAGAATGGATACAGATATGTTAGAATGTCCAGTCATGTTCATATAATCTCACACATAAATTACTGCAGTTTAAGACCACCCATAGAATGTACTACAGTGCCTTGCGAAAGTATTCGGCCCCCTTGAACTTTGCGACCTTTTGACACATTTCAGGCTTCAAACATAAAGATATAAAACTGTATTTTTTTGTGAAGAATCAACAACAAGTGGGACACCATCATGAAGTGGAACGACATTTATTGGATATTTCAAACTTTTTTAACAAATCAAAAACTGAAAAATTGGGCGTGCAAAATTATTCAGCCCCTTTACTTTCAGTGCAGCAAACTCTCTCCAGAAGTTCAGTGAGGATCTCTGAATGATCCAATGTTGACCTAAATGACTAATGATGATAAATACAATCCACCTGTGTGTAATCAAGTCTCCGTATAAATGCACCTGCACTGTGATAGTCTCAGAGGTCCGTTAAAAGCGCAGAGAGCATCATGAAGAACAAGGAACACACCAGGCAGGTCCGAGATACTGTTGTGAAGAAGTTTAAAGCCGGATTTGGATACAAAAGATTTCCCAAGCTTTAAACATCCCAAGGAGCACTGTGCAAGTGATAATATTGAAATGGAAGGAGTATCAGACCACTGCAAATCTACCAAGACCTGGCCGTCCCTCTAAACGTTCAGCTCATACAAGGAGAAGACTGATCAGAGATGCAGCCAAGAGGCCCATGATCACTCTGGATGAACTGCAGAGATCTACAGCTGAGGTGGGAGACTCTGTCCATAGGACAACAATCAGTCGTATATTGCACAAATCTGGCCTTTATGGAAGAGTGGCAAGAAGAAAGCCATTTCTTAAAGATATCCATAAAAAGTGTCGTTTAAAGTTTGCCACAAGCCACCTGGGAGACACACCAAACATGTGGAAGAAGGTGCTCTGGTCAGATGAAACCAAAATTGAACTTTTTGGCAACAATGCAAAACGTTATGTTTGGCGTAAAAGCAACACAGCTCATCACCCTGAACACACCATCCCCACTGTCAAACATGGTGGTGGCAGCATCATGGTTTGGGCCTGCTTTTCTTCAGCAGGGACAGGGAAGATGGTTAAAATTGATGGGAAGATGGATGGAGCCAAATACAGGACCATTCTGGAAGATGGAGTCTGCAAAAGACCTGAGACTGGGACGGAGATTTGTCTTCCAACAACACAATGATCCAAAACATAAAGCAACATCTACAATGGAATGGTTCAAAAATAAACATATCCAGGTGTTAGAATGGCCAAGTCAAAGTCTAGACCTGAATCCAATCGAGAATCTGTGGAAAGAACTGAAAACTGCTGTTCACAAATGCTCTCCATCCAACCTCACTGAGCTCGAGCTGTTTTGCAAGGAGGAATGGGAAAAAATTCAGTCTCTCGATGTGCAAAACTGATAGAGACATACCCCAAGCGACTTACAGCTGTAATCGCAGCAAAAGGTGGCGCTACAAAGTATTAACTTAAGGGGGCTGAATAATTTTGCACGCCCAATTTTTCTGTTTTTGATTTGTTAAAAAAGTTTGAAATAGCCAATAAATGTCGTTCCACTTCATGATTGTGTCCCACTTGTTGTTGATTCTTCACAAAAAAATACAGTTTTATATCTTTATGTTTGAAGCCTGAAATGTGGCAAAAGGTCGCAAAGTTCAAGGGGGCTGAATACTCTCGCAAGGCACTGTATATGCCAGTTAAACTGAATATCATGTAATTCTGCTGCTGGAGGTGTAAAACACAAAAGGGGACATATTGCCTACAGTATGTTATGCTCTTGTGAAGGCTGGCTGAATTCTGGCAAAGAGTATGTTCTTTTATCTCAGCATGTCTACAGATTCTCCCTTCTCCCTGTTTTTGTTTGCTTGGAAATGTTGATACTGGAGACTGTTATTAAGTTAAAAGAGCTCTACAGTACTATTAGGCTTAAGCTATGAAATACAGTGTATTCGGAAAGTATTCACACCCCTTCACGTTTTCCATGTTTCCATGTACTTTGTTGAAGCACCTTTAGCAGCGATTACAACCTTGAGTCTTCTTGGGTATGATGCTACAAGCTTGGCACACCTGTATCTGGGGAGTTTCTCCCATTCTTCTCTGCAGATCCTCTCAAGCTCTATCAGTTTGGATGGAGGGGTGGCTGCACAGCTATTTTCAGGTCTTTCCAGAGATGTTTGATCAGGTTCAAGTCCGGCCTTTGGCTGGGCCACTCAAGGACTTTCAGAGACTTGTCCTGAAGCCACTCCTACTTTGTATTGACTGTGCGCTTAGGGTTATTGTCCTGTTGGAAGGTAAACCTTTGCCCCAATCTGAGGTTCTGAGTGCTCTGGAGCAGGTTTTCATCAAGGATCTCTATGTACTTTGCTACGTTTTTCTTTCCCTTCATCCTGACTAGTCCCCCAGTCCCTGCCACTGAAAAACATCCTCACAGCATGATGCTGCCACCACCATGCTTCACCGTAGAGATGGTATTGGCCAGGCGATGAGCGGTGACTGGTTTCCTCCAGACGTGACGCTTGGCATTCAGGCCAAGTTCAATGAATCCAAGATCAATCTTGGATTCATTAGACCAGATAATCTTGTTTCTCATGCTCTGAGAGTCCTTTCCGTGCCTTTTGGCAAACCCTGTCATGTAACTTTTACTGAGGAGTGGCTTCCATCTCGCCACTCTACCATAAAGGCCTGATTGGTGGAGTGCTGCAGAGATGGTTGCCCTTCTGGAAGATTCTCCCATCTTCACAGAGGAATTCTGGAGCTCTGTCAAAGTGACCATCAGGTCCTTGGTCATCTCCCTGACCAAGGCCCTTCTCGACTGATTGCTCAGTTTGGCCAGGATAATTGAATTATCAATCACTTAAACATATTTAATAATGATATCTTACCTAGCTTGCTGACTGTGGGCCTTTTTTCTTACTTTTTTCTTGTTTAAAATAGAGACTGCTAAATGGGTCATATTATAAATAATATATTAGTATTACATATATATTACATATTAGTGTAGAACTGCAGGATATTAGCTTTAGATGCCCCCCAAAATTCTAATATCAAAGTTGCACCCCTGTTGCAGTGGCGATTTTAGCATGTAAATCTTTGTGGGGCAAAACGTTTTTGTTGGTTTAAGATGCATGCCAGCAAACCCACGACACAACACTAAACAATACATTAATTGCACTATAACAGTGACAAACGGTGACCACACAGTAGTCCCAACACCTTACCACTGCTACACCTGGCTATCAGCGGAGCCTTGTCTGGCAGCGAAACAGTTCATTCAGCCTCATTTACTGCCTTTAAAAAAAACAAAGCTAATATGGCTGACTTGCTTAAACAAATGTTTTTTTCTACTGACAATTGAGATGTACAAACTATGGCATTCGAGGACGACCAGTGTTTAAGAGGCAATATGTAATTTCAATTAAGACATTAATGAGCGAGCTAGGATTAACAGTCAATATAACAATTTGTTCAGGACTTTTGAAATGTTTTTTATTTTTTATTTAACCTTTATTTAACTAGGCAAGTCAGTTAAGAACAAATTCTTATTTACAATGACGGCCTACCCCGGCCAAACCCCGGACGACGCTGGGCCAATTGTGCGCCGCCCTATGGGACTCCCAATCACGGCCGGTTGTGATACAGCCTGGAATCGAACCAGGGTCTGGAGTGACACCTGTAGCACTGAGATGCAGTGCCTTAGACCACTGTGCCACTCGGGAGCCCCTGAAGTGTACAGCGACAGAATTCAGAACATTCTTACAGTATTCTCCCTGTACACCAAGTCAGAACCGTAGGATAAATAAAGGGGGCATTTAAGCAGACAATGAAAGCTCTTACAATATTAAATTGTTACATTTCTCTAAAACAGGCTAAAGGCTACATGTGCACCACCAAGCCAGAACTGTAGGCAAAATTAGGAGGGGAAACGGGACCAAACTATTATGATGAGGCACGTGAGCTACGTACAGCTTACTGCACAACAAAACACGTAGTATTACCTTCTTAGCTACAGTATAAATATCTCCCATATTACATCATTCATGAAGCAGCATACAATACATTTTTGGACTCACCTTGTTGTGCTATGATCACTTGAACAAGAAGGTGGCGTGGTGGTCCTTCGTGATTAAATTTTGTCATCAAACTTTGTCATCAAAGTCTGGCATTCTCTGGATTGATGATGCTTCAAGACAACTGGGAACCCAGAAAAAAAGGTGGAATCGTGATGATGTCAGTAATCTTCAGGTCAGAGCTCTAGAAAGAGGCCCGAGTTCCCGACTTGCAATTCCGAGTTGGATGACCGTTCAAAATGTATTTTCCCAGTCTAAACTATTTTTTTTCAGAGTTTCCAGTTGTCTTGAACTCACTGAAATCAGATTTCCTAAGTTCTGAGTTTCCAGTTGTTTTGAGCGTGGCAGAAGTCGTGCTGGATTGACACCATAGCCAATGTTGAATGTTTATCATTTTAAGCTTGGAAAAGAGACCCTTAAACCCAGACTTGGGACTAAACACCCACTCCACTTAACACCAATTCCTTCCAAACCACTCATTGTTGAATTTGCGATTTCCAACTTATGCAATGTTTATGTCCAATGGCCGATGAGCACCGATACGTTTTATTTGGTACGGCAACTGCACCGCCCTCAACCTCAACCACAAGGCTCTCCAGAGGGTGGTGCGGTCTGCACAACACATCACCTGGGGCAAACTACCTGCCCTCCATGACACCTACAGCACTTGATGTCACAGGGAGGCCAAAAAGATCATCAAGGACAACCACCCGAGCCACTGCCTTTTCACACCGCTATCATCCAGAAGGCGAGGTCAGTGCAGGTGCATCAAAGCTGAGACAGAGAGATTGAAAAACAGCTTCCATCTCAAGGCCATCAGACTGCCAAACAGCAATCACTAACCCAGAGAGGCTGCTGACTACATTGAGACCCAATCACTGGACACTTTAATAAACGGATCACTAGTCACTTTAAACAACGCTTCCAATAATTCCACTTTAATGTTTACATATCTTACATTACTCACATCACATGTATATACCGTATTTTATACCATCTACTGCACCTTGTCTACGCCGCTCGGCGATCGCTCATCCATATACATATATGTACATATTCTCATTCACCGCTTTAGATTTGTGTGTATTAGGTAGTTGTTGAGGAATTGTTAGATTACTTGTTAGATATTACTGCACTGTTGGAACTAAAAGCACAGGCATGTCGCTACACACGCATTAACATCTGCTAACCATGTGTATGTGACTAATAAAATTTGATTTGATTTTCAAGCTCTACCCTTAGATTTGGTGATGACGTAGTGTCCCCAAGCTACTAGAGAACATTACCAACCCAAACACTCCGTATTTCCACTGGCTGCCCCACCACCACAGAAAGCACTGAGCTAGGCTGAAACACCTGCATTTTGGAGCTGCCTTACTCAAGAAAGCAAAAAAGAGATCTTAGTTTGTATGCTGCTTTATTAACTAAATTGTTGTATATATATTTTTTACAAACTGATATGTGACACGTATTAATGCCAAAATAGGCATGTTTTTGTTTTTATAGCTAGCTAGAAAGGTGGGGCACTGCTCTGATGGCACAAATTTGAGGGAGTTGGAATTTTACTAACAAATTAGTTAAAGAAAGGGTACGCTTAATCCATTATAAACCGATCTATATAATTTATTTTACAAGAGTCAAAATCCACAGCACAACGACAACGTCTTCAGTACACTGGACATGAATATGAATACGACCTTTAGATCGCGAAAACATCAAACATGTCAGATTTCAATACTGGTCGATGTCATAAAGCGGGAGGTTGTCTTCTCTCGAATGAGACATTGGTCGTATTTTTTTGCGATATTCCTACCTCTAGAAATGTGTAAGTTAACAGAGGGTCTAACACATATATTTGTGCATTGCATAGTGCCGCCGCGAAGGTCAGACTCCACTCTTTGAGCCACATCGACCTGCAAGTTGAACGTGATGAGATTGTAGACTCCTAAAAAGCTACCCAACCAGCCCATAGAGAGAACATTACATTCTGGGTTTTGTTGTCGACTTCAGCTGCAACATATTTCAGCAACGATTTTCACATGTTGCTACCAACCTTATTATAACGACAAAATAAAACATTTGTTCACAAAAAATATTGTTCTCACGTAGTGTTATGTAACACTGTAAAGTATAGGAATGAGTGTATTTTTCCTTTAATGTTTAGACAATTATTGTTCATATCATGAATAAATACAGGTTACTGATACTTCTCTACTATTCGAAATTCCGTTACCCGGAAGTACTTTTTAAGTGTTACTGACGAGACGCTGATCTAGTCTGGATTCATCAGTCTTCACAACGGTATCGCCAGTATTTATAACTTCTTCCACCTTCAATCCATTTCACCCTCAAAATGTCTAAACTACAGCTGCTTAATGTGATTCTCAAAGAAAAATTAACTTCAGTTCCTTTGGAGATATCAGTGGCAGTCCAAAAAACGATGGCAGAGTACCTAGATGAAATCTTCCGTTTGAAACGGGCGAATGCACGTCTACGAAAACTGCTGGATTTGGTTTTTAAACCAGAGATAAAGTTGCATAGATTAGCAGGTTTGTGTCTTTTTGTCATTCGTTATGCATTGTAGCCTAATTGTCGTCATTTACATTTTAGATGTATATCATATATGACCGCGTTTTTCATGAATTTCATGATATTTTGAAGCATTTTCAAAACTGGTACTGGATACCGGAAGTAAAGCAGAAATTTAAGTAACTATCCCTATTTTTAGTGGAAGTCACTAGACCTATTTCTTGTCTCTTTTCAGTGTTTACGGTTTAATCAAATGTCATCCTTTCTCGTTCCCTCCAGTCCTCCAGCAGCTCAGTCTCACTGAAGAGGAGATTAACCCAGAGCAGCAGGAATGGAACCCTGGTCTGGGTCCAGTGGAGTCTGATGCAGAAGAGTCTATATGGGACTCTTTCAACATCATAACTGAAGAGAACCAAACAGAATCTGATGGCGAGAGCTACGGTGAGTCCGAATTAACCAGTGATTATGAGCCCCCCTCTGAAGTAAATGCAGACAGTGACAACAGTGGAAGTCATAAAGGAAAATGGGATGGAGTGGAGAAGAGAATATCACTGTCAGGGTTAAAGCCTCTTAAATCAAAGCGAAGAAGAGGACGGCCAAGAAAAGAAACCAGTGAGTTGCCTGATCTGATATGTGACGTGTGCGGGAAATGCTTGGCGAATGAGCGTAGTCTGAAAAGGCATCGGCAAAGCCGGCACAGTAAAGACAGACCATACATGTGTGACACATGTGGACACTGTTTTGCCATGAACTGCTCCCTGAGGAGGCACATGAAGATTCACATGGAGGAGAGACAACATGGCTGCACTGAATGTGGCAGACGTTTTTTTCACAAGAAAAGCCTGAAAAATCACATGGATACTCATAAAGGGCTAGTTTTTAAATGTGATTTTTGTGGAAAATGTGTGACGACAAAAGCAAGTCTGAAACTGCATCGGCGAATTCACACTGGGGAGAAATCGCATCCGTGCAAAGAATGTGACAAAGCCTTCTACCGTGAGTCAGACTTGATAAAGCACACGAGAACTCACACTGGGGAGAAACCATTCCGGTGCAAAGAATGTGGCAGATGCTTCGTGGAGAAGGGAACCCTGACAAAGCATATGATGACTCACACAGAGGAGAAACCACATCGCTGCAACAAATGTGGCAGATGCTTCGGTCTGAAGGGAAACCTGACAGTGCATATGAGGACCCACACAGGGGAGGGGGTTCAGTGTCATATGTGTGGAACTCACTTGAAATTAGCATCAAGTCTGAAAAGACATCTACAAACTCACAGAAGGAATATTAACAATAACGCACTCTCCCCTGGTTCCCAGTCGAAGCGTACATCCTCTTCAATACCCTGGTGCTTGTCTACGGAGCAGCAAGGGGAACTGCCCCTCCCTACCTTCAGGCTATGCTCAAACCCTACACCCCAATCCGAGCATTCCATTCTGCCACCTCTGGTCTCTTGGCCCCCCCATCCCTATGAGGGGCTGGCCCCCACTCATACCAGTCAAAGCTCTTCTCTTCCCTGGCACCCAAATGGTGGAACAAGCTTCCCCCAAATGAAAATGACTGAAAATCTACTTCTTCACTAAATATCTTGACTAAATCCCACAGCCCCCCCCCCCCCCCCCCCCCAAATAAAAATAAACAATAACAAACAAGCATTTGCACTTGTCGTTTCTAGCACTGACCTTGCTGACTACTTTGAGGTCAAATGTACTTACTAAGACTGATATGTGGTTGTCTCACTGAGCTGTCTTAAAGCTATAATCTGCAGTTGAAACATTAACAAAGCGTCACCCTACCACTGTTTTGGTAAACAACTGAGGGAAGGGCCTGGAGAAATGTAACCAGTCAGATTCATAGACCGAGTTATGGATGCAAGTTTTAACCATGTTTTGAGTCTATGCAGTGTTCATATTTAAGTTGTTTTACAAACATTGGAGCTTATATTTTGGGTTCTGAAGTGGTATGACAGTTGAACTAAGCTATTTTATTTATTTAACCTTTTTTTAACTGGGCAAGTCAGTTAAGAGAAAAATGTATTTTACAATGACGGCTAAACCCTCTATTAACCCGGACGACGCTGGGCCAATTGTGCCCCACCCTATGGGACTCCCGATCACATCCGGTTGTGATACAGGCCCGGGATCGAACCAGGGTCTGTACTGACGCCTCTAGTACTGAGATGCAGTGCCTTAGACTGCTGCACCACTCGGGAGCCTTATAATGACGCATTTAAAGTTTTATATTCTTCAAGAATCAATGGGTATTTCTAAATAATTTCTAAATCCAAAAATGGATGTAGCAACTAAGGATTTGAGCTTTAAGTCGAATGCACTAACTGTAAGTCACTCTGGAGAAGACCGTCTGCTAATGTTAATGTCTGAGAACACGTAACAATGCCTTCTGTTTAAAATGGGTTTGTTCGAAGATCGAAGAGACAACTATCAAGAGGACATACCCATCAGGTAGGTCACTGCTCTTGGTTAAAAGAACAGCCTGCAATCTTGGAATCTGTTCAATGGTAATTTGAATTAATACAGCCTACCCTATTCATTTCTGACATATGTAACTTTGTAATGCACAACTGAAACTCAGAATATTATATTATATTACTATGTTGTTTACTAACAAGAAGAATGTAAACAACCAATATCTTCAAAATGTTAAAATATAATGTGGATGTTATGGCTGTCAGTCTTTGTATATAGAGTGCTGTCTATGAATGTAAGAGGGTTACATTTCCCTATCCCCATTTTTGTTGGAAAAACAATTGGTGGGGGCAATTATAGCCTTGCAGACCTTTGGCATTCTAGTTGTCAATTTGTTGAGGTAATCTGAAGAGATTTCACCCCATGCTTCCTGAAGCACCTCCCACAATTTGAATTGGCTTGATGGGCACTTCTTTCGAACCATACGGTCAAGCTGCTCCCACAACAGCTCAATAGGGTTGAGATCAGGTGACTGTGCTGGCCACTCCACTATAGATAGAATACCAGTTGACTGCTTCTTCCTTAAATAGTTATTGCCTAGTTTGGAGCTGTGCTTTGGGTCATTGTCCTGTTGTAGGAGGAAATTGGCTCCAATTAAGCGCCATCCACAGGGTATGGCATGGCGTTGCAAAATGGAGTGAAGATCCCTTCAAGATCCCTTTTACCCTGCACAAATCTCCCACTTTACCACCACCAAAGCACCCCCAGACCATTACATTGCCTCCACCATGTTTGACAGTTGGCATCAAGCACTCCTCCGGCATCTTTTCATTTTTTCTGCGTCTCAGGAATGTTCTTCTTTGTGATCCGAACACCTCAAACTTAGATTTGTCTGTCCATAACACTTTTTTCCAATCTTCCTCTGTTCAGTGTCTGCGTTCTTTTGCCCATCTTAATCTTTTAATTTGATTGGCCAGTCTGAGATATGGCTTTTTTTCTTTGTAAGTCTGCCTAGAAGTCCAGCATCCCGGAGTCACCTCTTCAATGTTGACGTTGAGACTGGTGTTTTGTGGGTACAATTTAATGAAGCTGCCAGTTGAGGACTTCTGAGGCGTCTGTTTATCAAACTAGATTCCTCTTTGTCCTCTTTCTCAGTTGTGCACCGGGGCCTCCCACTCCTATTTCTATTCTGGTTAGAGGCAGTTTGTGCTGTTCTGTGAAGGTAGTAGTACACAGCGTTGTACAAGATCTTCAGTTTCTTGGCAATTTCTCACATGGAATAGCCTTCATTTCTCAGAACAAGAATAGACTGACGTGTTTCAGAAGAAAGGTCTTTCTGATTCCCAGCCACATGGGCACCCCTATAATTAACACATACCACTACTTTCCCCAGTACTACACATTCCTTTGTCTCATACCCTTCTGCACACCTAGGAACCTCCCTCTAACACACTGCTGCCACATGCCCATAAGCTTGACACCTGTAACAACTGTGGATGCACGATATATCAGTGAGCATTTCAGAATCGGCCCGATGTCTAGTTTAACGCCGATGTGCACAACTGATGTCAAAGCTGATACCTATATAACGTATGTAGATGACGTGCATAATTACATAATGTAGGTAGATGACGTGCATACCTATATAACGTAGGTAGATGACGTGCATACCTATATAACGTAGGTAGATGACGTGCATACCTATATAACGTAGGTAGATGACGTGCATACCTATATAACGTAGGTAGATGACGTGCATACCTATATAACGTAGGTAGATGACGTGCATACCTATATAACGTAGGTAGATGACGTGCATACTTATATAACGTAGGTAGATGACGTGCATATATAACGTAGGTAGATGACGTGCTTATATAACGTAGGTAGATGACGTGCATATATAACGTAGGTAGATGACGTGCATACCTATATAACGTAGGTAGATGACGTGCATATATAATGTAGGTAGATGACGTGCATACCTATATAACGTAGGTAGATGACGTGCATATATAATGTAGGTAGATGACGTGCATACCTATATAACGTAGGTAGATGACGTGCATACCTATATAACGTAGGTAGATGACGTGCATACCTATATAACGTAGGTAGATGACGTGCATACCTATATAACGTAGGTAGATGACGTGCATACCTATATAACGTAGGTAGATGACGTGCATACTTATATAACGTAGGTAGATGACGTGCATACTTATATAACGTAGGTAGATGACGTGCATACTTATATAACGTAGGTAGATGACGTGCATATATAACGTAGGTAGATGACGTGCATATATAACGTAGGTAGATGACGTGCATATATAACGTAGGTAGATGACGTACATGCATATAACGTAGGTAGATGACGTGCATACCTATATAACGTAGGTAGATGACGTGCTTATATAACGTAGGTAGATGACGTGCATACCTATATAACGTAGGTAGATGACGTGCATACCTATATAACGTAGGTAGATGACGTGCATACCTATATAACGTAGGTAGATGACGTGCATACCTATATAACGTAGGTAGATGACGTGCATACCTATATAACGTAGGTAGATGACGTGCATACCTATATAACGTAGGTAGATGACGTGCATACCTATATAACGTAGGTAGATGACGTGCTTATATAACGTAGGTAGATGACGCGCTTACCTATATAACGTAGGTAGATGACGCGCATACCTATATAACGTAGGTAGATGACGTGCTTATATAACGTAGGTAGATGACGTGCTTATATAACGTAGGTAGATGACGTGCATACCTATATAACGTAGGTAGATGACGTGCATACCTATATAACGTAGGTAGATGACGTGCATACCTATATAACGTAGGTAGATGACGCGCATACCTATATAACGTAGGTAGATGACGTGCTTATATAACGTAGGTAGATGACGTGCATACCTATATAACGTAGGTAACTGATGTGCATACCTATATAACGTAGGTAGATGACGTGCATACCTATATAACGTAGGTAGATGACGTGCATACCTATATAACGTAGGTAACTGACGTGCATACCTATATAACGTAGGTAGATGACGTCATGCCGCCACAGAAAATACAGCGCTACACAGAACAAAGGCAGAAAAATACTAAGCTCATACTTCCAAATAAACAAGTTCAAGTCCAGCAGTCATTTGAAAGAGTAAGAACATTTCAGCGAGACAACTCAAAAGGTGAAATCCATTAATGCCAAGATAATGGAATTTATTGCCCTTGACAATCAACCATTATCTGTTGTGGATGATGTTGGCTTTCGCCGACTGGTCGAGCACCTCGAGCCCTGGCACACAATGCCAAGTAGGCGCTATTTTTCAGATGTTGCCCTACCGGAGTTACACAGTATTTGAGCTACTTGCTATGGGCGTCACTGCTATTAGCTTCACGACTGACATGTGGACCAGCGATGTCAGCCCCATGACCATGCTGAGTCTGACAGCACAGTGGGTTGACGAGGATCTCGTACTGAGGAAAGCCGTATTGCATGCTCAAGAATGTGCTGGTTCTCATAACACTGCTGCCATTTCAATGGCATTTGAGAACATGTTTGAAACTTGGAAAGATGAACACACAACTAGCTCCATTCGAACAACTGACTGGAGAAATAAGCTCATCAACTGTGCCTGCAGCAGACGTGATACCCTCTGTCATGGTATTGAAACTCCTGCTCAACAAAACTGCCGACACAGACCATGGGGTTAACACTTGCAAAAGTACTGTACTAGAGGCTGTGAACAAGCGATTCGGTGGCATTCTCTCTGAGCCTTTTTACTGTGTCGCCACCGTGCTCGATGCTAGGTACAAGGACCGTTACTTCGATGCAGACAAGAAACAGGGTTTACGTGAAATGTTAGACACAGCTGGACAAGATGGAAATGGACACAGTGACAGTGAAGCACAGAGGAAGAGAGACCACGAACAGATAGCTGAAACTTCGCTGCTTGACATGTATGATTAAATCCTGGTTGAGACTGAACAAATTAACAATGAAACAGCACAGCAAGTAGGTGAAAGAAAGAGGTTTTGATTATGTTTTACTGGTAATGGGGACATACCATGGGGCGGCAGGGTAGCCTAGTGGTTAGAGCGTTGGACTAGTATCCGGAAGGTTGCAAGTTCAAACCCCCGAGCTGACAAGGTACAAATCTGTTGTTCTGCCCCTGAACAGGCAGTTAACCCACTGTTCCTAGGCCACCATTGAAAATAAGAATTTGTTCTTAACTGACTTGCCTAGTTAAATAAAGGTAAAATAAATGTTAAAAATACCGAAATGCCAACTAAATTTCCTTGCGAGCAAAACAATTCACATCTCTTGCCCCAGAAAAGTGGGATGCATGCCAGCAAAGCCACTACACAACACTAAACAATACATTAATTGCACTATAACGGTGCCAAACTGTGCCCACAAACTGTTAGGGCCTACATAAAGCTGTCCCAACATCTTACCACTGCTACACCTGGCTATCATTGAAACCGTTCATTTACTGCCTTAAAAAAAAAACGTGGTTTCTAATAACAATTGATATGTATAAACTATGGCATAGGGGGACGACAAGCGGATAGGCGTTATTTCGATTAAGAAATTAATGTTTGTAAGTCGCTCTGGATAAGAGCGTCTGCTAAATGACTTAAATGTAAATGTAATGAGCGAGCTAGGATGGACGTCAACTATGTAAAGAAAAAAGTATTTAATAAGAATATTTCATTCATTCAGATCTAGGATGTGTTATTTTAGTGTTCCCTTAATTTTTTGGAGCAGTGTGTATATATATATATATTAGTATGTTGTTTGTTTGCTGATGTGACACATATTAATGCCAAAATAACATGCTAAACGGGCACCCCCCCAAAAAAACTGTATATATATATATATATATATATATATATATATATTATTTTTTAAGTCAGATGTTTACATACACATTAGCCAAATATATTTAAACTCAGTTTTTCCACAATTCCTGACATTTAATCCTAGTAAATATTCCCTGTTTTAGGTCAGTTAGGATCACCAATTTATTTTAAGAATGTGAAATGTCAGAATAATAGTAGAGAGACTGATTTATTTCAGCTTTTATTTCTTTCATCACATTCCCAGTAGGTCAGAAGTTTACATACACTCAATTAGTATTTAGTAGCATTGCCTTTAAATTGTTTAACTTGGGTCAAACTTGGGTTTTCAGGTAGCCTTCCACAATAAATTGGGTTCATTTTGGCCCATTCCTCCTTACAGAGCTGGTGTAGGTGTGCTCACACACACCTTTTTGTTCTGCCCACAAATTTTCTATGGGATTGAGGTCAGGTATTGATGGCCACTCCAATACCTTGACTTTGTTGTCCTTAAGCCATTTTGCCATAACTTTGGAAGTATGCATGGGGTCATTGTCCATTTGGAACACGAATTGTGAATTATAAGTGAAATAATCTGTCTGTAAACAATTGTTGGAAAAATGACTTGTGTCATGCACAAAGTAGATGTCCTAACCAACTTGCGAAAACTATAGTTTGTTAACAATACATTTGTGGAGTGGTTGAAAAACGAGTTTTAATGACTCCAATCTAAGTGTATGTAAACTTCCGACTTCAACTGTACATACATACGTGTACAGTACACTTGTACATACATTCAAAACTGCCCCCCCCAAATTCTTCCTCCATATTCCAAGTATACGTGTCCTTATTATGAAAATACTGAACTTCTCCTGACAAACATCTTGTTCTTACCCTCTCAAGGGACGCGATTTTACTGGCTGTCACAATCTCCGTACAATCAGCACGAACACCTCGAGATGTAGCGCTCAACTGTGCATCCCACTTGTAAAGCCATTGTGAATATTTTCCATCATTTGCGCCTTAATTACTGGTATTAATTTAGTGACCCGGCAGGGGTTTAACCATGCCGCGTTCATGTACTAGTCGGAACTACTTAACTTGGAAATGTCAGAATTGCTAACTGGTTGTAGTTATACACGTGCTGCGTTCAAATCAGCAAGTCGGACATTTCCGAGTTTTCTATTTGCGACTAGCACGTGAATGCGGCATTATTCTTGCTGACTTCATAACGGTGTTTCTTCCGGGATCACCGTCATCACTCCGCTACGGAGGTGTCCTTACTGGCAGCTAATTGTTAATCTGTATTTAAACGGACCTAATTTAATACAATTCACGACTGGAGTAGTATTGCACATCTGAAATATGAAGGGAATGAAACCGCACCTCATTCTGTTGCTGCTCTTCGCGTCTTTGCTTTGTGCAGAGACGGCCAGAAGCCGGAAAGATTCCACCAACCAGAATAGTTTCAGAAGGGCGGCTAACGGATTCTACCAAATGTTAAGCAATATTTTTGGAGAGGACAACATCAGAGGTCTTTACAAGGTTAGTAATGATTGATCAGCAAACCAAGTGTTCCGTCCAATTTAAGCTAATGTTATATGACAAGAGGTGTCCAAAGAAATGGTGGTAGTAGCTAACGGGCAGGTAGAGAGCTTGCTAACCAAGGGCGCCTAGACATTAAATGCATAAATGGTTGCCATTTTGAAAATAGTCTAGCTAGCAAGATAAGATGGACAAGCCAATAAGTAATATATTTAGATATCTAATTTTTATGTGGCACGACACATTTTCATGACTATTTATAGGTAGAAGAAACTAACGCTTTGAATCCTGACCAGACACAGACTTCATGCACCTGACCTAGCCTCAGAGAGGAAAGGGGAATACCTAGTCCGTTGTACAACTGAATGCATCTTCCGCATTTAACCCAACCCCTCTGAATCGGAGCGGTGAGGGGAGCTGCCTTAATCGATATCCACGTGATCGGGAAACGTGGGTTCACTTCCTTGCTCAGGCGCAGAACGACAGATTTTTACCTTGTCAGCTCGGGGATTCGATCCAACAACCTTTCGGTTACTGACCCAACGCTGTGTCTCGGTTTCGGCCACTCATCTGCCTTGGCAACATTTCAGTGTTCTCTTGGAATCGCATCTTTAAAAAAAATTAAAGCCTATTTGAGTTGTCCCTGTTGAAATTCGAGACATGAGGCTAGCATAGCGTCTCCCTCTCCATTGAATACCGGTGGTTGACGTCACATTTTATATCTATATATCACACACACACTGGATTTGACTGTATAATTTAAAACAGATATGCCCATTCAGGTCAACATTCTCTGATGTGCGCACCAACTATCTTTGTGGTATCATTTGAAAGTTTACATTTGAATTTATTTATATTTTAGTTCGGGCTGTGAAGATATCAGTATCACTATTTTTTTCCCCCATGGATAAAATGAAACCACAAAGCAAACTCTTTGGTCCTTTTATAAACCTGCTGTATGCAAAATAATGTGTGCTATATCTTGGAAATAAATACAATTGAATCTAGATGAAAACATAATGATGTTTGTTTCCAATATTAGGGCTGTTTGCCTAACGAAGTAAAATGATTTTTGTTTAATTGCCACGACACTATCAAGCATCTTGATTAGAGGTCGCCCGAATAATCGGCATGGCCAATTTGATTAGGGCCGATTTCCAAGTTTTCATAATAATCAGCAATTTTGGACGCCGATTCCATTGCACTCCATGAGGAGACTGCGTGGCAGCCTGACCACCTGATACGCGAGAGCAGCAAGGCGGTGAGGTAAGTTGCTAGCTAGCATTAAACTTACCTTATAAAAAACAATCAATCTGAACATAATCACCAGTTGATCAACACATGGTTGATGATATTGCTAGTTTAACTAGCTTGTCCTGCGTTGCAAATAATCAATATGGTGGATGCTAATTTATCGTCGAATCACAGCCTACTTCGCTAAACGGGTGATGATTTAACAAGTGTATTCGTGAAAAAAACACTGTCGTTGCACCAAAGTACCTAACCATGAACATCAATGCCTTTATTAAAATCAATACACAAGTATATTTTTAAAAACCTGCATTAGTTAAAAGAAATTAATGTTAGCAGCCAATATTAACTAGGGAAATTGTGTCACTTCTCTTGCATTCTGAGCAAGCAGAGTCGGGGTATATGCAGCAGTTTGGGCCGCTGGCTCGTTGCAAACTGTGAAGACCATTTCTTCCTAACAAAGACCGTATTTAATTTGGCAGAATTTTACATAATTATGACATTACATTGAAGGTTGTGCAATGTAACAGCAGTATTTAGACATATTGATGCCACCCGTTCGATAAAATACAGAACAGTTTTACTTATTTCACTGAAAGAATAAACATTTTGTTTTCGAAATGATCGTTTCAGGATTTGACCATATTAATGACCTAAGGCTCGTATTTCTGTGTGTTTATTATATTATAATTAAGTCTAGGATTTGATAGAGCAGTCTGACTGAGCGGTGGTAGGCAGCAGCAGGCTCGTAAGCATTCATTCAAACAGCACTTTCCTGCGTTTGCCAGCAGCTCTTCGCAATGCTTGAAGCACAGTGCTGTTTATGACTTCAAGCTTATCACCTCCCGAGATTAGGCTGGCAATACTATAGTGCCTATAAGGACATCCAATAGTCAAAGGTATATGAAATACAAATGGTATAGTGAGATATAGTCCTATAATTCCTATAATAACTACAACCTAAAACTTCTTACGTGGGAATATTGAACACTCATGTTAAAAGGAACCACCAGCTTTCATATGTTCTCATGTTCTGAGCAAGGAACTTAAACGTTAGCTTTCTTACATGGCATATATTGCACTTTTACTTTCTTCTCCAACACTTTGTTTTTTCATTATTTACACCAAATTGAACATGTTTCATTATTTATTTGAGGCTTAATTGATTTTATTGATGTATTATATTAAGTTAAAATAAGCGTTCATTCAGTATTGTTGTAATTGCCATTATTACAAATGAATAAACACCAATTAATCGGCCAATTTTTTTATTTATTTTTGTATCGGCCTTTTTTGGTCCTCTAATAATCGGTATCGGCGTTGAAAAATCATAATCGGTCAACCTCTAGTCCTTATTTTAGTACATTTATCTGCAAAAACATAATATCCAAAATGACTTACTGTCACGCGCGCGTACATTTTACATATGGATGGTCCCAGGAATCGAACCCACTACCCTGACATTACAAGCGCCATGCTCTACCAACTGAGCTACAGAGGACCATGTGTCACACCCACTCAAGAGAATATTGTGTCTCAAACGATGGGGCGCAACACAGAGACCTTAAATGATATAAAATAGGGCCTAAACTACAACTTGCTAAAGGTAAAAGTTCAAAAGAAAATCTATAAAATTCTCCAGAAATATTTTTTTTGACAACCCTGTTTTTAAACTTTCAAATTATATAAATCTCAACCATTTATGTTTTCCAGAGATGAAGACATGGATGTCTCATGTTATGGTGGGGTATGCTAAATGGGTCAACTTTAAGCACCTCTTCAGTGTTTTGGCATTAAGTTCCATAAAGCACATTCTACAACGCGTACATACGTATGGAAGGTTTCATTCAAATCAAAAGGGGTGCTGTCAAGAAGGGATTGAAGTCAAATGGATTTCCCCAAAATGTCACCTCTTTGTTTACAGTTCTTCTCCAAGACGACGGAACGCTTTGTCCATGGTGTCGACTCTTTCCTGGACACTATTTGGAAGATGTGGACAGATCTGTTGGATGTGATGGGCATTGATGGTAAGTGGATTTTTATTTAGTGGGTATGTTCGATGTCGGGACATGTCTGTGATATGTTGTAAATTATGACTGTGCCTGGGAAGTTTGTCTATTGTCCTCTGTTATCCATGTACTGTCGCTTATTCTTTCCTCTCTCCCCAGCCTCCAACCTGAGCCACTACTTCAGCCCAACGTCTTTGACAAACTCCCCGGCTCGTGCCCTGCTCCTAGTGGCTGCTGTGTTGGTGGCTTACTGGTTCCTCTCCCTGTTTCTGGGGGGATTCTTCTACCTGCTGCACATCGTATTTGGCCGCTTCTTCTGGCTGGCCCGAGTTACACTCTTTGCCCTCTCTTGCCTGTATATCTTGCAGAAGTTTGAGGGGGACCCCGAGCGTGCTGTGCTCCCTCTCTGCTTCGTAATGGCTGTGTACTTCATGACAGGGCCTGTGGGGGCGTACTGGCGTAGAGGTGGGGGTACTGCCTCTCTGGAGGAGAAGATCAATCACCTGGACACCCAGATCCGCTTGCTCAACATCCGGCTGAGCAGGGTCATCGACAGCCTGGAGCGCGCCGGGGAGAAGTAGAGCTGACCCCACACACCCACCGCTGACAACGGCTGTATCCATAGGGTGGCTGGAGGTTTGGGTGTATAAGGGCAGGAGAATCTAAGCAGATCGAGGCTTTCTGTTATGAGAAAGAGCTTGTTTTTTAGTGTTTTTTAATTTGTATTTTTATCCTGACTTGTTGATATTTTGTTATATTGTTTAACAACTGCTGATGGTTGCTCTTTTTGGAAATTGTGTTCAATGAAAAAATGGGATGGATGTTTGTTTTGGGTATGTGATGGTGTCATAGCGGGACCAGACACAACTGTAAGTATTTCATCCCAGTTAGCTCAGTAGTTAGTAGACCAATGGCAGTTTTACTTATTGCATTTTTTCCGTCCTGACACTGAGATGTATAGTCAAAAATAATGTCACCATTCCATTTTAGCAGTAGGTCATTCCTGGCGTATTTCAGGACCTCTCTTTCTATATAATGGACATACTGTGTGTGTGTGTGTGCAAGCGTGTGCGTTTCATGCATGTGAATCATTGGAAAAGCACTGGGGAAAAAAGTTAAGACTGGCGAAACCTGGGCAGGCACGAAAATCTCAGGGAGACATTTTTAAAAAAGAATATCAAGAACAATTATGTGAATATACCCCACATCAATATCAACTTAACCCTTTACACTCATGGGAATTGACCTATATGGATAGGGCTAAATTGGTAGCAATTGAAAGGCAACAGTTTGGAGATTAGGGGAAAATGATTAAGACAAGTTGAGGACACAATAGTTCACACGACTGAATCCAAACATTACACTGTCGATTTTATGTGCATTTTACATTGACTGTACTTTTCACCCCATTTGTTGATAACGAAATCTGAAAATACTCTGGATACATTCAGTAACATGATGAGAATATTCCTGGATTAAAAATAAATAAAAAATCCTCTCACTAATAGGTCTTTTGACCAGGGAAACAGATCATATTTTTGGTGCACATAGAAAAGAGTCATGAGTGTATTCAGGTGTGTGTTCTTCAGCGATATTTTTTTCTTCACAATAGACAAACGGGTTCATTTTGTTTAAAACAACCCAGGGTATGACGCCATGTCATCTTGTAACTATACATCAAACAAAGTGATCATAAACGGTGACACTGTATGTATTAGTTTAATGATATGGAAATGTGAAGTGCACATTTGGACTCACAGGTGTTTGGCTTGTATCACATCAGTGGTATTTATTCTGATCCTCAATGTCTCATCTTAGAAATTACATAGAGTCCTCTTAATTTACAGCATTTCCCTCAGACAACAGAAAAAGCAGAAGTTGCCAAATTAGTGGGAGGGATGGTGACCACTTCTTGTGGCTTGAGGTGCTCAAGTTCAGAACATCTGTCAGTCAAAACCCAAACAGAGCTGTGAAGCGCAGAGCCTGAGCTATGATGTCATATATAGCATGTTACTGTACAGACACTGAGCTATGATGTCATTTATAGCATGTTACTGTACAGTCACTGAGCTATGATGTCATCTGTAGCATGTTACTGTACAGACACTGAGCTATGATGTCATGTATAGCATGTTACTGTACAGTCACTGAGCTATGATGTCATTTATAGCATGTTACTGTACAGTCACTGAGCTATGATGTCATGTATAGCATGTTACTGTATAGACACTGAGCTATGATGTCATGTATAGCATGTTACTGTACAGTCACTGAGCTATGATGTCATTTATAGCATGTTACTGTACAGTCACTGAGCTATGATGTCATTTATAGCATGTTACTGTAGTCACTGAGCTATGATGTCATGTATAGAATGTTACTGTAGTCACTGAGCTATGATGTCATTTATAGCATGTTACTGTACAGTCACTGAGCTATGATGTCATGTATAGAATGTTACTGTACAGTCACTGAGCTATGATGTCATTTATAGCATGTTACTGTAGTCACTGAGCTATGTCATCTGTAGCATGTTACTGTACAGTCACTGAGCTATGATGTCATTTATAGCATGTTACTGTATAGACACTGAGCTATGATGTCATTTATAGCATGTTACTGTACAGACACTGAGCTATGATGTCATTTATAGCATGTTACTGTACAGACACTGAGCTATGATGTCATTTATAGCATGTTACTGTAGTCACTGAGCTATGATGTCATCTGTAGCATGTTACTGTACAGTCACTGAGCTATGATGTCATTTATAGCATGTTACTGTAGTCACTGAGCTATGATGTCATCTGTAGCATGTTACTCAACAGCCACTGTGTTCCAATTTAGGCGTTTATCAGTGCCCAAATCTGTCATTTTCAACCCGTATTATAGGTGTCAGTGTAAAGGCCTACTATGTTACAGTGACACTGATTTTGTTGCACAGCCGTGTTTGAATCGTGGCCAGCCATCTGCAGAGGGATGGAAGGTCTACCTTTATACTCGGGCTCATCATCCACATTGAGATAAGGGTGTTAATGGTAGAAATACCATAATAAAGTATAGTTATAATGGAAGCGTATTAGTAGTTCCCATAAAAACATAATTCTATTTGCCGTGTGACAAGTCCTCCCTGTTTCAGTGGATGGCACATTATGCATGCCTAGACTATATCTGTACTTGTTGTGAATTTGGATGCACTTTTTGGTCATTCCTGCTTTGCATAATTGTACATCGCAAAGTGTACATTTTTATAGGGCTATAGTGTGTAATTTCTTAAAAGGGAATTTTATCATTTAACTCTAATCTACTTTTGTGCTACATTTGATTGTGTTTTCATTAGAATTATATATATATATATATATATATATATATATATAGGCTCATAGAAGTCCATTTTGTTGGGCGGGTGTTCAGTAAGTGGTTTGGTTTAGTTGGTGCCAGTTCAAATGTTGTCATTGGCTACCATACCATCTCTCCAACCCCACCCCTCCAGAAGTGAACTTGTCTACACAAATGTAGTTTTGATTATGTACTGTATAGCGTATGTGCTATTCTATAGCAAAATGTTACAAT
The DNA here is from genome assembly GCF_034236695.1 of Oncorhynchus nerka. Taxonomy (NCBI): domain Eukaryota; kingdom Metazoa; phylum Chordata; class Actinopteri; order Salmoniformes; family Salmonidae; genus Oncorhynchus; species Oncorhynchus nerka. The sequence continues at coordinate 10,792,680 of NC_088422.1, read as the reverse complement.
GTTGTATTTGTTAAGTCAGTATTTTAACATTGTAAGCGTTGGAAATATTTAAGAATTTAATGAGTATTAAATGTGTATTGATTTGTAAAAATAGGTCATCTTGGATCATTTTGTACTGATTCATGTACTGTAGAGACAACCATGTATTTTCCAGCCAACACACATCATGCTGTCATCCATAGGTTCATCACAGCAGAGGGTAGACTTGAGTATTTGCGACAACTGTAAGATGTAGTCTGCTGCTGAGTTGTCATACAAATCCTCAATAATAGAATTCTCAGCATTTGATCTTTATTTCAGGTTTGAGAAAGGACTAGGCCCAATATTGAATGATGGTGTATGAGGTCCCAACCCCTTATACATTCTCTGTCTCTCTCTCTTTCCCTCTCTCTCTTTCGCTCTCTTTCTCTCTCTCTCTCTCTGCATCTCTCTTTCGCTCTGTCTCTCTCTTTTGCTCTCTGTCTCGCGCTCTCTGTCCTCTCTCTCTGTCTCACGCTGTCTGTCTCTTGTGCCTCTTTGGCCTTGACACTGCAGCAGATTTAGTCAGATCTTTACTATCCATCACCTTGATGATGTTGACACAGTAAAATGGCAGCAGAATGTCTAGACTTGATGAACTTTAAATCTCTCACTGAGTAGAGTAATAACTATAACGGTCAATAAGACCCATATCCATTCCAACTGAACATCCGTTCTTTTCCGTCTATGTAGTCCCCACATGTGCTGTGCCAAAATGAACGTTCTTCATCTTTCTGTTTGAAGCACTTAGTCTTGTGAAACTTGAGTATATTTCCCTGTAGTTTTTTTAGCATTTCCTTTTGTGTTCATATCTTGTTTTTCTACCTCCTGTTTTCCTTTGTGGGGATGTTCTTCTACCCTACTGCCTGCTGTTGAACCATGTCATATATTGAAAAGTGTTGTGGAAATGAGTCTTCGAGAGGAGAGAGGAGTCATTTTGAAGTGAAATTGAGGTCCCAAGATTTGAATAAATCAACTTTATCACCACATTAAGGCTTGACTGTTTGCTTTGCACAAAGTCAAAAACATAAGCAATTCGATATATAATTTCAGTGACGTGACCACTAAGTACATGTTCTCTTCTCTCTTTGTGTTTTGCGTAATGAATGCTGAATAACTAGAAGAGTTTGGTTTCCACACAAGTGTAGCTGATTAGTAAAGTACAGACAAAAAAAGTAAAGAGACATCTTGCACATCACATCATTGCTCAAAATTGGCAGTGGCTATCTTTCAAGTGATGTAATTGTGATGTGGACACAGGAGTACACTCACTCACTCCCGCCAATTGTGGCCTTGACAATGACCTTAGGCCACTGTTACAGGAGCCTTTTCCAAACTTTTACTTTGACTCTCCCTTCGTTCATATTTCAGCCAGTCCCACCAAACCTGGCGTTTTTGGCAGGTGGAACAGGTCTTTCACATCTTCCCAAGCCATGTACAAAGATCTTTCCCAATTGCTGCACTTCAATCCAGCTTGTTTGTCTTCTCACTGCATAGGCTGAGTGTACTCCAATGCTTCCCGCAGTTGTGTCAAGTTGGCTGGATGTCCTTTGGGTGGTGGGCCATTCTTGATACACACGGGAAAAACACAGCAGTGTTGCAGTTCTTGACACACTCAAAATGGTGCGCCTGGCTCCTACTACCATACCCCATTCAAAGGCACTTAAATATTTTGTCTTGCCTATTCACCCTCTGAAATGCACACATACAAAATACATGTCTCAAGGCTTAAAAATCCTTCTTTAACTTGTCTCCTCCCCTTCATCTACATGTCTCCTCCCCTTCATCTACATGTCTCCTCCCCTTCATTTACACTGATGGAAGTGGATTTAACAAGTGACATCAATAAGGGGATCACAGCTTTCACCTGGATTCACCTGGTCAGTCAATGTCATGGAAAGAGCAGGTGTTCTTAATGTTTTGTCTTACTCAGTGTATAATGAGCATGTGTTGGTACAGATGGCATTGATGCCCTCAACATATTGATTCAAATCTATAAGCTAATTAGGCTTGACTTACTTACTCATCAGTGAATCAAGGTCTATTCTTTCATTAGGCTGAGATGTTCATTCTTGCTTTATTTGCACTATTATTTAGGATTTCTCATATCCAAGGAATGCTTCCATACACTAATGGTCATGCAAACAGATGGACAGTGGGCTTACATTTTTCTGGCCTCATCAACACGAGTATTAGTAAGTCAAAAACATACCAATTTATGAATTGCTCTCTTAAAAGGTGCAATATGCAATATATAGTGCTCTTGAATGGTCATTTCAATTCATAATCTATACCCATTGCTGAAGAATATAATTTATAAATTCCCAATGAGCTTTACAACGGTCTCAAGTGTCATAAGCAAGCAATGCCTTTAAAAACAAGTCATTTATAGGTTCAATGTATTGTATGTTTCGAACAGGGGTGTCAAACTCATTCCCCAGGAGGCCTGAGATTCTGCGGGTTTTCTTTCAATTAGGACCTAATTAGTGCCCTTTATTCATCAATCTAGTACAAGGGAGGAGTGTGAAACCCCACAGACACTCGGCCCTCCGTGGAATGAGTTTGACAAGTGGTTTAGAACTGTCATGTTGATTGAAGTCCTGGACTGTCAGTCCTTGTGTTCATAATTCTGTCAATTTGGCAGAATTCCCCTAAGCTTTGTATCAAACCAAGTGGTGGGGTTGCTGTACAACTGGAAAACAAATTAAGGATTGTGTCTTTAACTGTAACAAATGAGTGATATCTACACATCCTGTTAGAGGAAGCTGGTGATGAGATAACCCTTTTCATGTGTATTAACTAGTTCACTCACTCACTGTTAAAAATGGAATAGTATCAAACACTGTATGCTAATATTAACAATCAAGAACATGAGATATGTGCTAAATAAAAAGTTGACCGTGTTCAGTGCTACTTTTACTGTAGTCGATGAACAGGGCACAGGTACAGCATCTATTGTACAAGGTGCTGGGATCTTTTATTGTGGGTTTCACAATCTGATATAAACAAAAGTTTGAACAAAAGTCTCACAGTTTTTCTTACTTGGGTAGAAGGTGGCAATGGATGTTATCTGACCTGCACTGGCCTTTATGTTGCTGGTCCATCAACTAGCTACACAGGTCTCAGTTCTAAGTCCAGGGCGTAGTGCGTTTTCCTCCACTCGTAATCACACCATGACCTGGACCAGAGCTATAATATGGCATGTTGCGTTAGACACACTGATCTACAGGCTCCCTCTCATTGATCTTTCACAACACAAGTTCTCGCTCTCTTTTCACTTGCATCATCGCCCCGATCCATAATCAGACTTTGATTTGGCATTCAAGAGTAATGAAAATCCATCCACTCAGCTCTTTTTTTTTTTTGGTAAGCTGGACTGCTGCTTTAGAAATAATTATCTAGGTGTTTCAAAACTCTTTGCTTTTCAAAACTATTTTCTCTTTCACTGTGAAACAACAAAGCATATTTGTCTACCTCATGCTGTAGCAGTCTGAGAGTTATCAAGAAAAACAGTGAAATTATTTATTGAATGTAAGCATTTGATATAGTTTATTTTCTGAAAATAAACAACTGATCTTCTCTTTCACGGTTCTGGACAGTGAAAGTGACTGAGGAGGGGCATGACATATAGCAATTTGATTGGGAACACCTCTAAAACGCTCTCTAGTTCTGAGAGTTTTATTGGTGAATCCCCTCATTCGAGAGCTGTCACTGATCAAGATTGTATATTTCATTGGACATCAGTGCCGCCAGTCAACACGGTCGACCCATACTTTTGCATACGACGTGTCTCGGCTGATGTGGAGCCAGTTTTTATTCGACCAATCAGGTTGCAGACAAACTGGTGGCGTGCCCCCGCGTGATATTATTCCGCTTGAACGTTCTGACCCCCAAAGATCACAGTCTTTTACATGTATTTTGATCAAACATATTTTGTAACTTGAACATATTATGCAATTGCAACCATTCTACAAAGTTAACAGCGTATTGTCATGATTTTATAGAAAAGTGTGCTTGTTTGTATTTAAAAATAAATTTACCAAAAAAATATTCATAACAATGCACAACACCCGTTTATGCCCCAAGTGCATGTTTTTGTGAAAGAAATGAGGCTGAGGTGGAACAGTTTAAACAGGACTTGAACCAAACCCGATGGTCAGGGGTCCGCACAATACCATCTGTGCCAAAAAGGTCCAGACCTATTGGCAGAGGCCTCAGTGCACATGCCACGCATGCATTTTGCTCTCTCAAAAAACAGCCTGCCATTAAAATCCCTTTTGGAACAGTAGGTCAATAATTCTGATGAGAAACGACAGGTACACCGTCCCTTGCCACCAGTGATTGAGGGAAAGTACTTTTGTAATGCAATTTACTCGTATTTTTTTTTACAGTTTGTATCCAATAATCATGCACAATTCGAGGATATTGGTTAGATATCACACTGGTTTAACACTAAATTGATTTATTATGGAAGAAATAGATTGCGTCTTTAAGCGGAAGGATACTTTGTGTTATTGTGACAGCCGCGTCACCTCACGGTGGGAGGGATCTTTACTGGCTTTATCCTTGCAGCTTGTCCGCATGGAATGACAGTCCAATCTGGCCTTCTGTCTCATACTCATTCTTGGAAGTGTGCTGCCTGTTTTAGCTACAGTAGCTAGCTTGTTATAAAGGACGACAGACTCATTTTTTAACGGAGGCGACAACAAGGCAACAACAATGTCAAAAGACACCGAACGTATGAGCGAGAAGATAATGGAGTCGAAGGTATTATGGTACCCAGACTCAAAGAAGAACACACAGATGGACAGATTCAGGACACAGGTGAACAGAGACTTTGGGCTTAATCTAGGTGAGTGACCCGGCGAGGGAGCAGCTTTTCAGACGGGACAGTCATGCTAGTCACCTCTAATTTAACGTTCGGTACCAATCGATTCATTTTGCTAGGGAGAATCAACACACTGCATCATTAGCAAATGTAGCTGTGTGCATATTTCATAATATTGCTATATGCTAGCCTAAGTACTGTAGTTGCCCCACGATGGAGCTGTCATAATTTCCAATCGTTTTTCCACCATACATGTTTTTCCCATAGGGAATTTTAGAAACACTGTTTCGTGTAGGTTTACCGTGGCGTGTTTTGATAACTTGTCCGAGAGACATTTACATGGTTAACTTATCAATATATCCTGCTCAGCTGTATTCACTCTCAGATTCGAAAACGCTAATTAGCGTCAAAGTAGACGGCATACAAAACAACAAATCCCTGCAAGCTATCTCTAGCCGACACCTTTGCTAACAGGTATTGTGCCAATTTAAAACTTGCACAAGACCGCTTTCAGAATTGTCAATTAAAAAAAAAAGAAGACTTTATTAATGACTAATTAGTTAATCCAAAAATTCTGACATTCGGCTCGATTCGGCACTCTCGTCCAAAGCATGGCATTTGTAGTTCTTTATGATAGCCACATTAGCAGTTTAACATTTCATTTTGCCGGGGTGTGGTGAATATATTGATGTCACCTTGTCCCAGAGAGATCGCCAGTTATCAAAACATCACGCCAGGGTAAGCCTACACAAAACACATACCTTATTTTAAGTGTTTTTAAAATCCCCTATGGGGAAAATAGAATAGTGGAAAATCGATTTGAACCATTTCCTTGTATGACCGCTAGGTTTTATGGGTATTATGAAACATACTGTGGTTCTCTATAGTTATTGAACCAAGCATGCCATTACAATGGTATATTCTGAATCAGGGGAGGATGGCGAACAATCAACACTTTTTTTTATTTTTATTGTGACTTATATTCTTCAGAAGATTTAAATCTGTAAAAATGTTGTTTTGCTTGATTGGTTCAATAGCTACTGCCGAGGGAACTGAACATGCAAATATAAAACTAACTTTACCAAGGTGCAAAACCAAACCATATACAAAATAGGGTAAACGGTATGTTCCTGTAGTTATTTTTGTCTAAAATGTGTAGCAGCTGGAGGACAAACCTTGTGATTGATCTCTTTGATGTCATTCCCCCTTGCAGCCAACTACAATGACCTGTACCAGTGGTCTGTGGAGAGCTACCCTGAGTTCTGGGCTGAGGTGTGGCGTTTCTGTGGGGTAGTAAGCTCCAGGATGTATGAGGAGGTGTGTCTACCCACTGTTTCCTGCTCTCTTATGTACATAACACTGAATAAATGGATGGGTGCATCCTAAATGCCACCCTAATCTCTATAGTAGTGCACTTCTTTTGACCATGGTCCATAGGGCTCTGACAGCTGTTTGGGACACAGACTGTTTGGGACACAGACATTGCCTTTTTTTATTGTGCTTTTTCATCCATCTAGTGCAGTAACACCTTCTACAATGTGATCTCTCACAATTTGTGTCATTATGATTAGGTAGAGTTTATAAAGTTCTTTGAGCGGTCCAATCGATTTATCTATTCAGTCAGTTATTACTTATCGGTACCCTTGTGCTTCGAGCAGAGCAGTATTACGTTGTAGTCATTATTCCCTTACCCCAGGTTTGAACCATGTAGAACATTAGCCATTTCCCCTCCTCCCCTCTTCCTCAGGTGGTGGATATCTCCAAGAGGATATCGGACGTCCCAGAGTGGTTCAAAGGAAGCCGCATGAACTATGCTGAGAACCTGCTAAAGCACAAAGACCAGGACAAGGTGGCCCTCTATGCTGCTAGTAAGTACGGCTGAGGCAATTCAGTCCATTTTTTTAGGCTTTTTTTCTCAATTTTTATTGGTCAGTTTCCAAGATCCCATTCATCTGCAGTTGTGTAAATGTCCTAAATCAGCACCAGCACCCTGTGCTTCCAGACATGTTTTTATACTATAATTATTGTGCTTTAAAAATATATATTTATAGCTAGTGTGTCAACTATGAAATAAAGGGTCACAATGATATTCTTAATGGCCATTATAATTCCTTAGCTTAATTCCTGTTGACTGTACATTTCTTTGGATAAAAATGTCTGCTAAATGGCATATCTTACACATATAGATAATTTTCTGAAGCACTGAGAAGATTATTCCAAAGGTCACCTTGACAACCCCGTCCAAAATAGTACCTGTAATTCTGCTGTTTTATTTCCCCCAATAAGCTCTCCTAATTCAACATGTTTTTGGCCGACGACGGGTCCATACGGTATGCAGGGCAGTGTGATTTCATTAGGAGCCACAGGGTTTTCAGGCTCCTGCTCGCTCCTTGGGTTTTTAATATCCTGATGGGGATCCTCTTGTTATCATTCGATGCGGTCTCCACCCCACCCACCGCCCACCTCCTGTAAGTTAATTAGGAGAGGAGCGCTATTATTCAGGTGGCAGTGCACTACTGCTTAATGTGTCCTGTATCAGCACTGTAGGTCAGAGCAGGTTCCTGTATCGTTCCTGTATCGGCCCTGTAGGTCAGAGCAGGTTCCTGTATCTGCCCTGTAGGTCAGAGCAGGTTCCTGTATCGTTCCTGTATCTGCCCTGTAGGTCAGAGCAGGTTCCTGTATCGTTCCTGTATCGGCCCTGTAGGTCAGAGCGGGTTCCTGTATCGGCCCTGTAGGTCAGAGCGGGTTCTTGTATCGGCCCTGTAGGTCAGAGCGGGTTCTTGTATCGGCCCTGTAGGTCAGAGCAGGTTCCTGTATCGTTCCTGTATCGGCCCTCTAGGTCAGAGCGGGTTCCTGTATCGGCCCTGTAGGTCAGAGCGGGTTCCTGTATCGGCCCTGTAGGTCAGAGCGGGTTCTTGTATCGGCCCTGTAGGTCAGAGCGGGTTCTTGTATCGGCCCTGTAGGTCAGAGCGGGTTCCTGTATCGGCCCTGTAGGTCAGAGCGGGTTCCTGTATCGGCCCTGTAGGTCAGAGCGGGTTCCTGTATCGGCCCTGTAGGTCAGAGCAGGTTCCTGTATCGGCCCTGTAGGTCAGAGCGGGTTCCTGTATCGGCCCTGTAGGTCAGAGCAGGTTATTACTTGGATAGCTTTGCATACACTAACTATAGCCCTTTTCTCTGTAATTTGGTCTGGTAAAGCACAGGACTAGTATTACAAGAGAATGTTGGTTATGTATTTATTACCCCAGAATGTCCATTATTCCAGAGGACGTTTCAGCCCGGATTTGTGTTATTACCAAACTGACCCACTGTAATTCACATTTATTTATTTTTCATTAAATTGACAGATTTGTAATCTAGACGTGAAGATATTTCACCATGTCTAGGCGATTAACAGGCACCGCTGATCACTAGGCGATTAACAGGCACCCAACGTTCTAGAACCATACCAAAGCATCCTCGGTGTAGTGTCGCCACAATGTCTGGATTGAGGAAGTTTAATCATTAGGATAGTTTAGTGCTCTGCAGTACAAGACTTCCTAAATGGCCCCATGCCTGCAGATGCAGTTTAGCTGCTTTGCGATGTATTAACAACAAGGGTTGAGTTAAATGGTTTTTATACGGACTCATTTGGCGACGTTCAATTCATTGGCGCACAACTTATAAGCACAAGCATTCACTGAAACGCTCTTCATATATTGGCTATGCGCAGCACTTTATTTATATATTTTTACCCCCTTTTTCTCTCCAATTTCGTGGTATCCAATTGTTAGTAGTTACTGTCTTGTCTCTACAACTTCCGTACGGGCTCGGGAGAGAAAAAGGCCGAAAGCCATGCGTCCTCCGAAACACGACCCAACCAAGCCGCACTGCTTCTTAACACAGCGCGCGTCCAACCCGGAAGCCAGCCGCACCAATGTGTCGGAGGAAACACCGTACACCTAGCGACCTGGTCAGCGTGCACTGTGCACGGCCCGCCACAGGAGTCGCTGGTGCGCGATGAGACAAGGATATTCCTACTGGTCAAACCCTCCCTAACCCGGACAACGCTAGGCCAATTGTGCGTCGCCCCACGGACCTCCCGGTTACGACAGAGCCTGGGCGCTAACACTGAGTCTCTGGTGGCACTGCACTTTGTTTTTAAACTCCATTTATCAAATCAAGTGACTGTTTTTGTTTTTCTTGCTGAAACTGCCATAAACACCTGTCAAACATTTCTCTTCGCATGGGACTAATATTATCAGAGGACCTTGGAATTAGTCGATTCGGACGGGATTTAACTTACGGATGTGCTGATTTGTGGTCATGCACCTAGGTTATGTAATTGTCTCCACCAGCAAATCTAATCCAGTGCGAATAGGGCTTTAGTTTCTGTCTACCTCTCATTTTCTCTCACGGTCTCTCCCTCCTCTCTCTCCTCTCTCCCTCCTCTCTCCTCTCTCCCTCCTCTCTCCCTCTCTCCCTCCTCTCTCTCTCTAAGCCGAGGAAAATGACGAGATCACCAAGGTGACTTTCGGGGAGCTGAGGCGCGATGTGGCGCTGTTCGCCGCCGCCATGAGGAAGATGGGTGTCGGGACAGGCGACAGAGTCGTAGGTGAGTCACCATGTAGCATTACCACCAAACCACTACACTCACAAAGGTCAAGAGGAGAGGCTCTCTGTCTGACGACAGTGTGACAGTCCAGCTAGAAACATGCACACCACAAATCACCCTGACGTTTCGTCAAGCACTAGGCTCTGCATCTGAAATGGCACCCTACTCCCTACACCGAGTGCACTACTTTTGACCGACCAGGGTCCATAGGGAGAGTCCTACCATAATCTCCCCTTCTCCCTCACTCTGGGCCCCCTGCACGGAGCTTGTCAGACCTTCTCTTCTGCAATTGGTCAAGGAACACCCCTGCCTGCTTCATCCTGACCTGTGATTGGTGCAGATTTAACCCCCCCCCCTGGCCTCTGTCTATATAGAGGCCTTTGTTGGCATGGGGTAACTGCAGCAAATTCTAAATGGCCCTATTCATCCATCCCTACTCCCCACCACAGTAGAACACTGTAATATAACTCAGGCAGTCTAACATGTTTCACCCGACTAGTCCTACTTGAAGAGCTAGTTTACTTTGATTTGATCCAAAGCAATATGTTTTGGTATGGGACTCAAACCAAGTGTCCTGGCGTGGCAACAATATGTTTTGGTATGGGACTCAAACCCAGTGTCCTGGTGTGGCAGCAATATGTTTTGGTATGGGACTCAAACCCAGTGTCCTGGTGTGGCAGCAATATGTTTTGGTATGGGACTCGAACCCAGTGTCCTGGCGTGGCAAGCCCCATGCTGTACCAACTGAGGCAGACCGGACCTGCTTCCCTCTTCACAAGACACTAGTATTTAATGCCGTGGTCAAGGCTACGAAGGCGCCAGTGTTCAAAAGCTCATATCAGACAGAGGGCCTAATGCTTCTTAGGTAGTAATGAGTTTTAGTTTAGAAAGTTCTCTCTCCACAGAAGCGACAGTTACAGGGGTGGTTAAAAACAGCTTGGTTGCCGTAAGAACATCAGGGGAAACTGTACGGAAGGGAGGTGTGCTTCAAAATAGCCCTTTTACATAGACAAAAAGAGGGACAACCACCGACCGAGAGCTTTTTAACAGACAGAATTAGGAAAAAAAGACACGCAGAGAAACAGCCAGGAGGACTTCTCAAGTTTACCTTAATTGCAGCATATTTGTGTCGGCTTTTAGCCAGACAATCTGCTGAGTTCAACTATAAATAGAGGCTACATTTATCCTCAAGCTGACTACTACTACTCTCCCCCCCCCCCCCCCCCCCCCGCCTATTTTGATGTGTCATTTTTATTGAAGTTTATAAATAACAGCTAAATACTGCATACATCTATAAATAGTAGGCTACCCCGCATTATGAAACCATCCTGAGTAAGCCGGTGTTTTGATGGTGGGCTGACTGTATTATTTGGTGTTAATAATGTTGTTTTTTTTAACGCACAACCACTTTCTATTCACTCTGGAACAGCGGGTGAGGACAACTCAAATCATGCAGGGTCAGGTAGGCTACATAGGGACGGCAGGGTAGCCTAGTGGTTAGAGCGTTTGACTAGTAACCGGAAGGTTGCAAGTTCAAACCCGCAGTTAACCCACTGTTCCTAGGCAGTCATTGAAAATAAGATTTTTTTCTTAACTGACTTGCCTAGTTAAATAAAGGTTAAAAAAATATATATAGGACAGTTTATTATATATACAGTTGAAGTTGCAAAGCAACCCCACAACATGATGCTGCCCACCCCTGTGCTTCACGGTTGGGATGGTGTTCTTTGGCTTGCAAGCCTCCCCTTTTCCTCCAAACATAACGATGGTCATTATGGCCAAACAGTTCTATTTTTGTTGCATCAAACCAGAGGACATTTCTCCAAAAAGTACGATATTTGTCCCCAGGTGCACTTGCAAACCGTAGTCTGGCTTTTTTTTATGGTGGTTTTGGAGCAGTGGCCTTTCATTTTACTGTGGATATAGATTTGTATTACAGCACACACACCCACACAGAGATACACCTAGTATTACAGAACGCACTCATATATCACCAATTAGTGTAGGGGCAGTTTCACCACATACCAAGGCAAGATGACCGACATGGGCTAGTCTGCTAGTTCTATGGTAGCTTCAGTAGGAGAGCTGAACAAACCTTTTGAATCACAGAAAAAGACCAACGACTGTGACTTGTATTATTATTTTTAGAGATGGACTCTCCCTGCTGTTCTGTGTTGTCATTTTGGGTTTTCAATTTGTGCATAATAGTCTTCAATCATGTTTTCAAATTGTCCGGTGCAAACCTAAAGATGGCGGAAGCAGTATATCATAACATTACTCAACCTGTAGGTTGCACTGTATCTGCACAGTGTACGGTAAACCATAATTGTTGATATATGTGTGCGTTCTGTAATACTAGGTGTATCTCTGGGTGTGTGCGTGCTGTAATGCTAGGTGTATCTCTGTGGGTGTGTGCGTTCTGTAATGCTAGGTGTATCTGTGTGCGTGCTGTAATGCTAGGTGTATCTCTGTGGGTGTGTGCGTTCTGTAATGCTAGGTGTATGGGTGTGTGTGTGCGTGCTGTAATGTTAGGTGTATCTCTGTGGGTGTGTGCGTTCTGTAATACTAGGTGTATCTCTGTATGGCTGTGTGTGTGCTGTAATACTAGGTGTATCTCTGTATGGGTGTGTGCGTGCTGTAATGCTAGGTGTATCTCTGTATGGGTGTGTGTGTGCTGTAATACTAGGTGTATCTCTGTGGGTGTGTGCGTGCTGTAATGCTAGGTGTATCTCTGTGTGTGTGTGCTACGTGTCCTTGTCCCACTGTTTGATAACGTGTGGACTTCCTTTTCAGTGTGGGGGAGAGAAATATAACCACTCAGCAGATGAAACCAGTCAAGGTTTATGGCTGCAGTCAAAACACACTTCTCCATCTATCCTTCTAGAAATGAACCCTTCAGCTGCAGACTGCTGGTTCTCACTGTTCTCTCCTTCATTTAACCTTGTGTGTATTACATAGAAATGTCATTCTAGTTCTGTGGTGTCCTGTTTGACCTATGTCCGTCTATTAATATCACATGTAAACTGCAGATCAATTCATTTGGTAAGAGAAACATGAATACATGTATTGCTGAGTAAGTTCCAGTTAAATGTTTTTCTCTCAGAAGCTTTTGGAAGATGGACTTGTAAACTCAGCAAAAAAAAAAGAAACGTCCTCTCACTGTCAACTGCGTTTATTTTCAGCAAACTTAACATGTGTTAATATTTGTATGGACATAACAAGATTGACCAACTGAGACATAAACTGAACAAGTTCCACAGACATGTGACTAACAGAAAGGGACACATTATTCCATGAACAAAGAGGCGGGAGGTCAAAAGTAACAGTCAGTATCTTGTGTGGCTGCAATGTACTGCAGTGCATCTCCTCATTGACTGTACCAGATTTGCCAGTTCTTGCTGTGAGATGTTACTCCACTCTTCCACCAATGCACCTGCAATTTCCTGGACATTTCTTGGGGGGAATGGCCCTAGCCCTCACCCTCCGATCCTACAGGTCCCAGACGTGCTCAATGGGATTGAGATCCGGGTTCTTTGCTGGCCAAGGCAGAACACTGACATTACGGTTTTGCAGGAAATCATGCACAGGACAAGCAGTATGGCTGGTGGCATTGTCATGCTGGAGGGTCATGTCAGGATGAGCCTGCAGGAAGGGTACCACATGAGGGAGGAGGATGTCTTCTCTGTAACACACAGCGTTGAGATTGCCTGCAATGACAACAGGCTCAGTCCGATGATGCTGTGACACACCACCCCAGACCATGACGGACCCTCCACCTCCAAATCGATCCCGCTCCAGAGTACAGGCCTCAGTGTAACGCTCATTCCTTCGATGATAAACGCAAATCCAACCATCACCCCTGGTGAGACAAAACCGTGACTCGTCAGTGAAGAGCACTTTTTGCCAGTCCTGTCTGGTCCAGCAATGGTGGGTTTGTGCCCATAGGTGACGTTGTTGCCGGTGATGTCTGGTGAGGACCTGCCTTACAACAGGCCTACAAGCCCTCAGTCCAGCCTCTCTCAGCCTATTGCGGACAGTCTGAGCACTCATGGAGGGAATGTGCATTCCTGGTGTAACTCGGGCAATTGTTGATGTTGCCATCCTGTACCTGTCCCGCAGGTGTGGTGTTCGGATGTACCGATCCTGTGCAGGTGTTACACGTGGTCTGCCACTGTGAGGACGATCAGCTGTCCGTCCTGTCTCCCTGTTGCGCTGTCTTAGGCGTCTCACAGTACAGACATTGCAATGTATTGCCCTGGCCACATCTGCAGTCCTCATGCCTCCTTGCAGCTTGCCTAAGGCACGTTCACGCAGATGAGCAGGGACCCTGGGCATCTTTCTTTTGGTGTTTTTCAGAGTCAGTAGAAAGGCCTCTTTTAGTGTCCTGAGTTTTCATAACTGATCTTAATTGCCATCCGTCTGTAAGCTGTTAGTGTTTTAACAACCGTTCCACAGGTGCATGTTTATTAGTTGTTTATGGTTCATTGAACAAGCATGGGAAACACTGTTTAAACCCTTTACAATGAAGATCTGTGAAGTTATTTGGATTTTTACAAGTTATCTTTGAAAGACAGGGTCCTGAAAAAAGGGATAGTTTTTTTGTTGCTGAGTTTAGTTAGACACTAACACTTTGACCAGGCCTATATCTAAACCGTATGATCAAAGCCCCAACCAAGCAATACCTACAACATGCTTTTCTGTTGAAGACCAACCAATCTCCTCTTGACTATCTCCCGGGCCTTCCTCATTGTTCAGACTGATACTGTATCCTCTTAGCACTTCCTTATTACCCCAGGCTCATTAGCATGGTTGTACACTCACAACTTTATCATAGTCAGTTTCTCTCTACCACACTAGTTCCATCTAGTTTGTGGATGGAGGAAGTAGGTTACACAATATAATTAGGTTACATATTGTGTTTAAAGTTTATTTTTATTTTTTTAGGATCACCATAAACTATTGCCAGTGGCGGCAGCTAGTCTTAATGGAGTCCAGTGTTGTAGGCTACATTAATTGGCCCAGTGGGTCCTGGTCCTGGGGACCCAAAGAGTTGCACAGTTATTTTTTTTCACACCTTATTTCAAATAATAAAAGGGTTGGTGATGAGTTGATTAATGTGTTAGTACGAGGACCAAAACAACAATGAGTTCTTTGCGTCCCAGGAACAGGATTGCGAGAGTCTGACAGCCAATAGGTGTGGCTCTTGCTGTTGAAGGTTTCCACCGAGTAAGTGCAAGGTGTGTGTCACAACTCTACAGACAGTCATGAAGGCTTCTACTTTCTTTTTTACATTTTTTTTTTAAAGCTTGGATTGTGTCCTTTCTCCCTACCCCCTCTGTGTGCCTCTAAACCAGTTAGGGGATTACCTGATCACCAGGATATCAGGTCAGCCCGTTTGCCACACTGACTACCTGGATTAACCTACAGGAGAGACACACGCTCATACCGGTTACCTGATTTATCAGACACTTACTGTAAGGCGCTAGGTAAAACTACACGGCACAGTTCATGGAAGTCCATTTTTGTTTTTCAATAAAGCAGCTATCGGCTAAATCAGTCCGAGTAATAAAAAACAGACAAGTGCAGAACACACAATAGCCAGCGAAAGTGTGATTTGTTACAGGGTTATGGTTGCAGGCCGATGCTTGACATTGCTGGCATACTTGTTTTGCCACCTAAACATGCTGCTGTTCACCTAAGTTAGCGTATGCTTCCCAGACAACATTTTATTTTAGGTTTGTTTTGGTGTTTGGCAGGTGTTTTTGTGGGGCTGTTTGAGCTCATTTTTTTCCGGAGGCAAGCTGACGTTCGGTAGCCGAACGTACTTGTACATTTTACACCTTTTTCTCCCCAATTTCGTGATATTCAATTGGTAGTAAGTCTTGTCCCATTGCTGCAAATCTGTACGGACACGGAGAGGCGAAAGTCGAGAGCCATGTGTCCTCCGAAACGCGACTGTGTCTTGACACACTGCTCGCTGCACCAATGTGTTGGAGGAAACACCATCCAGCTGGCAACCGAAGTCTGCTTGAATGCGCCCGGCCCGCCACAGGAGTCGCTAGAGCGCGATGGAACAAGGACATCCCGGCCGGGTCTGTAGTGACGCCTCTTGCACAGCGATGCACTGCCTCAGACTGCTGCTCCACTCGGAAGGCCTGTCGACGGCCCTTTATCTGTGATTGGTCGACTGTAGGGAATCTTCAATCAAGTCTTTGTCTCTGCAAAAATGTATGTTTATGACGGATTTCTTGAGTTATCTTAGATTGATTTTGACTTTTGAAGTGTTAGTGTGTACCCTGTTGATACGGTGTCTCAAGAGGGACAAATGAGTAATATTGCATTTTTTTTTTCTTGTTTTTCAAGTATTTTAGGGAGTATGAGAGACACGGACTTGCACTTCACCTAGCCCAGTTCTGCTAGGAGCAAACTGAACCTATGTATGTGGACACCTTCTTTAGGCAGCGTACATATCACTGCTGATACCTGACCCCTGACCTGAGGCAGCACTCAAGCTGCTGGAGGCGTGTAGGACTCAACTAGGGCTTGCGTCCCAAATGGCACCCTATCCCTTACAGAGCTCTGGTCAAAAGTAGTGCACTATATAGGGGAAAGGGGTCCAAAGTAGTGCACCCTAGTCCTCTGATTTTCACTCTTATTGGTTTCTTCCGGGGATGACTACCTGTTCCTAGAATGAACGCCCCACAGTGTTATACGCTTCATTATCCTGCTCTCTGTTCCACGACCTGTCCTTTTATCCTGCGCTCTCTGTTCCACGACCTGTCCTTAATCCAGTTCCGTAAGCTGCTGGTTTCTCTCCACCCTATGAAATTAGATTTGTGTCCTGGTGAGTCACAAGTAACAAGGGCGATGGCGTTCCTGCCGGAGAAAGGATTCATGAGTTATCGTAACATTGATCATTTGAATGCCCTCCAAAATAAACCATCTCTTTTTTCCTCTCTCTGTCGCTCTCTCAGGCTATCTACCCAATGGGATCCATGCAGTGGAGGCCATGTTGGCTGCGGCCAGCATCGGGGCCATCTGGTCGTCCACATCTGTGGACTTTGGAGTCAACGTAAGGATGACCTCGACTGCATCTTATGACACCCTGTTCCCCGTCCAGTCCACCGCGACGCCCTGTTCCCCGTCCAGTCCACCGCGACGCCCTGTTCCCCGTCCAGTCCACCGCGACGCCCTGTTCCCCGTCCAGTCCACCACCGCGACGCCCTGTTCCCCGTCCAGTCCACCACCGCGACGCCCTGTTCCCCGTCCAGTCCACCACCGCGACGCCCTGTTCCCCGTCCAGTCCACCACCGCGACGCCCTGTTCCCGTCCAGTCCACCACCGCGACGCCCTGTTCCCCGTCCAGTCCACCACCGCGACGCCCTGTTCCCCGTCCAGTCCACCACCGCGACGCCTGTTCCCCGTCCAGTCCACCACCGCGACGCCCTGTTCCCCGTCCAGTCCACCACCGCGACGCCCTGTTCCCGTCCAGTCCACCACCGCGACGGCCTGTTCCCGTCCAGTCCACCACCGCGACGCCCTGTTCCCGTCCAGTCCACCACCGCGACGCCCTGTTCCCCGTCCAGTCCACCACCGCGACGCCCTGTTCCCCGTCCAGTCCACCACCGCGACGCCCTGTTCCCCGTCCAGTCCACCACCGCGACGCCCTGTTCCCCGTCCAGTCCACCACCGCGACGCCCTGTTCCCCGTCCAGTCCACCACCGCGACGCTCCAGTCCACCACTTTTGACCACGGGGAAGTGAGGGGGGGGGGTGGTGTATAAGAGGGTCTAGGTCAGCAGTCATGGTTAATGGGCAGGTGAGGGTATCCTCTAATTTAGGAATAGTACTTTGTTTGTCTTGCTAATGGCTCCGGGGGGGGGCTCTGTTATGGCCCCTAGTTGGATATACAGTACTTTTGGGACTGTCTCTGTGTGATCTTTTACTGCCCCCTTGTGGCAAAGAGTATTTCAGCACCAAGCAGTGTAGCACATCAGCATCGTCAAAATGCATGTTAGATATGGCTTGTATGTAATACTAAAGAGAAAGTCTTGTCTATTTGTAGTGTTTCACTGCCGTTTCGGATGATTTGGATCACAGTTCCCTAGCTGACTGTGGAATAGGAATTTCCAGGTGAACAAGGAAGAGAACTTATCAAGAAGAAAATAAGAAATTACTAGTTTGCAAACAGGGTGAACAATATCCCACACAGGAGCAGAGAATGTCTAGTTGGCCTTATCTGAGGAGAACATTTTAAAATCTTATTTCAAAATAGTTTAAGCTAGTTTACTATTAAAAATATATATATATATATATAACTCTTAATGCTTTGTGGAGAACAGTAGAAATGGCCCAAGTCATTATCACATTGGTTGCTGTAGCTTCGTTCACCTCATGCGATCTACAAACACACAGCCTATTTAGCTATACGATTAGCTGCTACCCATTAACTCCGCGCCAGGATTAAAAACTATAATTGAAAAAGTTCACAGGGATCTGTCAGCAGAAAGTTTTTTTAAAAAGCATTTTCATTACAAAACTCTTTTTTTTTTCAATTTCTACGGCTAATATTTCTGCACATTTTGCCGTAGATAATATATTAACATGGCATAAGCTGAGTGAGAGTGACTAACAAAATCTGTGGGGGCACCCTGGAGGTCAAGGGGCACCCCGTGCCTGGTTTTGAATTTTTCCATGATAGCTGGTCAAATTAGTCTAGCCAATCTACATTTAATAAAAAATATATATATATATTTACTAACATGGTCTAATTGGGGTGACTTTTCTTTGAGTGACAGAGTGGGGAAATACTGATGCACCTTGTGTATTCTACTATTCTAACTGTCAACAGGAAGTTGAAAACCAGACTTATTTCTTCATGTATCTACGGCCCAGTTGGTACTGTATGTATGCTCCGTGCTCATTAGAAACCCTCTGTGACTAGTGTCCATACTGAGGACCACATTAATCTCAGTGTGACTAGTGTCCATACTGAGGACCACATTAAACTCAGTGTTACTGTAGTGTCCATACTGAGGACCACATTAAACTCAGTGTGACTGTAAAGTCCACATTAGAAACCAGTGTAATCAATGTCATCCTCTGGGGTTCTTTTTTCATTTTACGTTGTTTAACTGTATGAATAGTTTTTCCCAAAAATGTATCCATTGTCTCTGTGCTCTCTCTGTCTCTGTGCCCTCTCTGTCTCTGTGCCCTCTCTGTCTCTGTGCTCTCTCTCTGTCTCTGTGCCCTCTCTCTGTCTCTGTGCCCTCTCTCTGTCTCTGTGCCCTCTCTCTGTCTCTGTGCCCTCTCTCTCTGTCTCTGTGCCCTCTCTCTCTGTCTCTGTGCCCTCTCTCTGTCTCTGTGCCCTCTCTCTCTGTCTCTGTGCCCTCTCTCTCTGTCTCTGTGCCCTCTCTCTCTGTCTCTGTGCCCTCTCTCTCTGTCTCTGTGCCCTCTCTCTCTGTCTCTGTGCCCTCTCTCTCTGTCTCTGTGCCCTCTCTCTCGGTCTCTGTGCCCTCTCTCTCGGTCTCTGTGCTCTCTCTCTGGGTCTCTGTGCCCTCTCTCTGGGTCTCTGTGCCCTCTCTCTCTGTCTCTGTGCCCTCTCTCTCTGTCTCTGTGCCCTCTCTCTCTGTCTCTGTGCCCTCTCTCTCTGTCTCTGTGCCCTCTCTCTCTGTCTCTGTGCCCTCTCTCTGTGCCCTCTCTCTCTGTCTCTGTGCTCTCTCTCTGTCTCTGTGCTCTCTCTCTGTCTCTGTGCTCTCTCTCTGTCTCTGTGCTCTCTCTCTGTCTCTGTGCTCTCTCTCTGTCTCTGTCTCTGTCTCTGTTCTCTGTCTCTGTGCTCTCTCTCTGTCTCTGTGCTCTCTCTCTGTCTCTGTGCTCTCTCTCTCAGGGTGTGTTGGACAGGTTCTCTCAGATCCAGCCAAAACTCATCTTCTCAGTTGCAGCGGTGGTGTACAACGGCAAACAGCACGACCACATGGAGAAACTACACAGTGTGGTCAAAGGTAGTGCAATACCTTGTTTCTGGGTCCTTTTGTGTGTGTGTGTGTGTATAATGTCACTACCACGGTCTGTTCATAGGACTGCCCGATCTCCAGAAGGTGGTTGTCATTCCCTACGTACGAAGCAAACAAGACACTGATCTTTCCAGGATCCCTAATAGGTGTGTATTTCTGACTGAGTCAGGTTGACCCTTTTATGGGAGCTGGTCAAACGTAGTGCTCTAATATAGGACACAAGGTGCAGTTTGGGACGTACTTTCTGTGTTTTCTCATTTAACCTCGTTTACCTAATGTGAAGTGTTTGTGGTATGTTAATTTTCTTCAACATAACTAATACTCTTGCAGCTCTGGATAAGAGCGTCTGCTAAATGACTTAAATGTAAATGTATGTCTCTCCCACATGGGCTAAACATTTATCTGAGTTGTCTCTTTTTAACCTCTTCCTGTTTTACTCTTTTACCATGTCTTCATCTCTTTGTTTCCGCTCTTTCTCTCCCTCCCTCCCTCCCCTCCCTCCCAGTGTGTATCTGGATGACTTTTTGGCCACAGGGAAGGAGGGGGACCAGGCCCCTCAGCTGGAATTTGAGCAGCTGCCCTTCTCTCACCCCCTGTTTATCATGTACTCCTCTGGGACCACCGGATCCCCCAAGTGTATGGTGCACTCGGCAGGGGTAAGATACAGCTGTCTCTCTGATACCCACGCACGCATATGGCTGCTGGGTCAGACCTCATCTGTACACCGTTCTGTCACCCACATCACACTGAACTCCAACAGACATTGGAACACAAAGTAGGATTCAGAAAATAAATAACATTCCAGAAGAAATGCCAAACCAAAGCAACTATCCTGCATTGTTGGGTGCATCACCGTGTGACTTTTTAAAACAGTTATTATTTCTAAATTAAAACAACATTCAAACAACATCCTTGCTACAAATTCCATATAGGCTACAACACTGCCCTGGTTTCTTCCACCAGATGGCAGCAACTGTCCATCAGACAAACTTTTCCCATTTGTATTTTTTCCCCTTTATGTGACTGTTTCACATAAAGGCCTGTTTTTATAGAGGTGTATTAATCTGAGCATAAGTGTGATCTATGTTTAGTAGGGAAATAAACTGTAGACAACACCATTTTAAATGGATGGAATAAGGCTGGAACAGATGAATGTGGATGGTGTTTTTAGTTATGGCGAGCTGTTTAAAAACACTGGAGTGTACTGTATGTCTAATTCACAATCATTTAGCCTTCCAAGGGGTGAAACAATTGAAACCCCCCCCCCCCCCCCCCACTAAGTTCACTTGTTAGTTCAGACATCCGTGTGTGTTTGAGGGTTTCGACACCACTTTTAGCTTCTCTCGGTCTCCCTCCCTCTGCGTCCTGCTTTCCTTGCATTGTACAATTTCCTCTTCGTTCTCTCTCGCTCTCTTTCCCTCCTCTCCACCCCTTCTCCGGATAATTAGATAGTTATGCGGCATTCGACTCTGGTGGTGCCCGCCAGCACAGGCAATTAAACTGGCACTAGAGGCACCTTGTTAGGCTTTGTTAGGAATGCTGTCAAACCCAAACATCGCCCGCTATGGAAACAAGAGAAGAGGCATGGCATCTCTCTCACAAATCAGCCATCGGAGCACGCTCTCCGCATACACTTCTCATCCCGCTCTCCTCATCTCGTAATTACTTACCCCCCCCTCTGGCTCCAACGGCCCTGGCACTCACACAGTCACTTAAACGCCAAAAGTCCTTCTGCCAATGCACACTTAGATTAGAGACAGAGGGGTCCCGTTGTGTCAGGGATGTCAACTTTTTTTCTTCCTCAGGCATAAGGACAATGTAGGAATGTTGAGGGATGCACTGACAAATTATTAGCTAGCCTATTTTCCCAGACTGGGACATTTAGGCTACACACACTGAAAAATATAATTTTTAAAAAAATCTAAATTTCCATAATTTGACTAAATGCTGTTTAAACAATGCCAACAATAAGAGCGTCTGCTAAATGACTTAAATGTAAATGTAAATGTTTTAAGGCTTTGAAGTGTTTGATATGTGTCAAAGATATTGGGATGTTCAGGAAAGGACAATCAACATGTCAAAACACTCTCAGGCCATCTTGGTTGGATGCACGTGGTACGTTTATGTAGTGGAGAAGTGAACTAGCAGTTTAGCTCGTGTAGATTTTGGAGAGAGGTGCCTCTCAGTCCAGGGCCTGTAGAGGGCTGATCTACTGCAGGATCAGTTCAGAGAGGTGCCTCTCAGTCCAGGGCCTGTAGAGGGCTGATCTACTGCAGGATCAGTTCAGAGAGGTGCCTCTCAGTCCAGGGCCTGTAGAGGGCTGATCTACTGCAGGATCAGTTCAGAGAGAGGTGCCTCTCAGTCCAGGGCCTGTAGAGGGCTGATCTACTGCAGGATCAGTTCAGAGAGGGTGCCTCTCAGTCCAGGGCCTGTAGAGGGCTGATCTACTGCAGGATCAGTTCAGAGAGAGGTGCCTCTCAGTCCAGGGCCTGTAGAGGGCTGATCTACTGTAGGATCAGTTCAGAGAGAGGTGCCTCTCAGTCCAGGGCCTGTAGAGGGCTGATCTACTGCAGGATCAGTTCAGCCTTTTAGATCATAATGAACCAGATGATATGGATAAGAGACACCTCATTCTAGATCAGCACTCCTACTGGACCAGGGGTTAGTGCAGTCTCTCATTCAGGGGACAGGGTAACCTCTGGTAACTGGGTCACCAGGATACGTCTCTGAGCTATGGAACGCCGTTTGGGTCTTCGCGTGTCAAAGATACATGTCAAATAAGCTTGTTGAACAATCAGGACCTGATAAATGATTGCGCGTCACATGATTTAACAAGTTCATTAAAAAAAATGTTTCCATACTTAGTACACTTTAACTCGTGTTTCGTATGTCACAGCGATTCAACGAGTACATACGGTATGAAGCTGGTAAAGTTTTGTCCCACGCACACGCTTCTGCCGCACACACGTCCCCAAGTTCTGGGACACTGCTGGCTGGTCAGAAAACAAAGCTAGCTAGCTTGTGAACGCAAACAATGTCCCCCCCCCCCCCCCAAAATGCAGCAAAATGACATCTGTTCAGTAGCTACAGTTGAAGTGGGAAGTTTACATACACCTTAGCCAAATGCATTTAATCTCAGTTTTTCACAATTCCTGACATTTAATCCAAGTAAAGATTCCCTGTTTTAGGTCAGTTAGGATCACCACTTTATTTTAAGAATGTGAAATGTCAGAATAATAGCAGAGAATGATTTCTTTCAGCTTTTATTTATTTCATCACATTCCCAGTGTATCAGAAGTTTACATACACTCAATTAGTATTTGGTGGCATTGCCTTTAAATTGTTTAACTTGGGTCAAATGTTTTGGGTAGCCTTCCACAAGCTTCCCACAATATGTTGGGTGAATTTTGGCCCATTCCTCCTGACAGAGCTGGTGTAACGGAGTCAGGTTTGTAGGCCTCCTTGCTCGCACACACTTTTTCAGTTCTGCCCACAAACTGAATTTAGGTCAGGGCTTTGTTATGGCCACTCCAGTACCTTGACTTTGTTGTCCTTAAGCCATTTTGCCACAACTTTGGAAGTATGCTTGGGGTCATTGTCCATTTGGAAGACC
Organism: Oncorhynchus nerka; assembly: GCF_034236695.1. Classification (NCBI taxonomy): domain Eukaryota; kingdom Metazoa; phylum Chordata; class Actinopteri; order Salmoniformes; family Salmonidae; genus Oncorhynchus; species Oncorhynchus nerka. Next base: position 10,769,618 of record NC_088422.1, on the reverse strand, counting down.
CATTTGCGATCAAGATTTAACTTCCTACCTGATGTCTTGGGATGTTGCTTCAAAATATCCACAATATATTTTGTGAAATGCACCAGTCCCTCCTGCAGCAAAGCACCCCACAACATGTTGCTGCCACCCCCTTGCTTCACAGTTGTCATGACGTTGGCCTGGCGGTAGGTTTATGACAGTTGTAAATATCTCCCCCCCCCCCTTTGTCCTCTCTCTACCCTACTGAGGTTACATTTGCAAACCCCTTGTTTAACATAGGGATCCTGGGAACATCAGAAGGTGGGGGGAAATGAACAATATTCTGGTAATCCGATCAATTGAACATATGCGGTGGTACTTAATGAATATGATGTCAGTTCGGTTGTCATCTGAGACATTCATCAATGATAGGATGACATAAACTCTACAGTGGAAAGTCTGCACATTGTAGTTATCGGGTTCACATGGAATTGTTGTTCAATTTAAATGTTTGAAAAAATATATATTGGTGAAGAGATTAAATGTAATTTTAGCTTCCAAATGAGAGATTTGGGTTTTCATAAGGTTAGGGCTCTGCTCAATCAGTGGCCCGCCCCTGTGAAGAGACATGGGTTAAAAAAATTCAAACACGCCCTCCTCTCCCTTCCTATATAAAGCCTTGACGACAATAAACCTCTGAGGATGACGGTCCAATGTCAGAATGGTTCAGATGATAACTACAGAACGAAGCCAACATCAGCGTGAGCTTTGGTTGCGGATGGTATGAACTTTGAACTCTTATTCACTACAGAAGTGATACCTCCCAGCCGTTGAGTTAGCAACAGCAGCTGCAAATGAGGGTTAGGAAGGAACAGACAAGAGTATCCCATCTATCACACAACAATGTTGGTACAACGTATCCAATTGACCACCAGAGACATTCTTCAAAGTACTCGGTTTGGCAATACGGCCTTCCATCTACCACCAACCTACTGAAGCGCAGCTCAGAGTAAATATTTATTGCATTTTCCTTTTCCAAATGGGCGGTAATTTAGAATGCATAACATACTGTATTTACGATAGCACAGCTTCTTCCTTTGTTACTCAGTCTTCCCGCTCTTTCACTCAAACCCAGCCCCTTTTCTTTTGTAACATGCTGTCATATCTGTTCCGCCCGCTAGGGATGTTTTCCTTTATGACGTAACTTGTAATCAAGTTACGATTAATTATTTGTATGTGTGTTTAGTTAGGTATTTAACAAATAAATAATTAAACCCAATTTTGTATTGCTGATTCAACTTGTTAGCCAGGGTTCGTGCAGATAGTTGACTGAATTAAGATGACGATTAATATCGACTGCTATTGATGTAAAATATTACTACGTCTTTAAGAGTTTATTCGGAAGATAACAGCTCTATAAATATTATTTTGTGGTGCCCTGACTCTAGTTAATTACATTTACATGATTAGCTCAATCGGGTAATATTAATTACAGAGAAATGATTTTATAGAATAATATGTCATATCACTTAATCCGGCATAGCCAAAGACGCAACAGTTGGGATTGTGTTCTTCGGTTTGCAAGCTCCCCCTTTTCCTCCAAACATAACGATGGTCACTATGGCCAGACAGATTTTTTGTTTCATCAAACCAGAGGACAATTCCCCAAAAAGTAAGATCTTTGTCCCCATGTGCAGTTGCAAAATGTAGTCTGGCTTTGTTATGGCAGTTTTGGCGCAGTGGTTTCTTCCTTGCTGAGCGGCCTTTCAGGTTAGGACTCGTTTTACTGTGGTTTTTGATACTTTTGTACCTGTTTCCTCCAGCATCTTCTCAAGGTCCTTTGCTGTTGTTCTGGGATTGATTTGCACTTTTCGCACCAAAGTATGTTCATCTCTAGGAGACAGAACGTGTCTCCTTCCTGAGCGGTATGACTGCTGCGTGGTCCCATGGTGTTTATACTTGCGTACTATTGTTTGTACAGATGAATGTGGTACCTTCAGGCGTTTGGAAATTGCTCCCAAGGATGAACCAGACTTGTGGAGGTCTACAATTTTTTTTCTGTGGTCTTTGCTGATTTCTTTTGATTTTCCCATGATGTCAAGCAAAGAGGCACTCAGTTGGAAGGTAGGCCTTGAAATACATCCACAGGTACACCTCCAATTGACAGTTAGCCTATCAGAAGCTTCTAAAGCCATGATGTAATTTTCTGGACATTTCCAAGCTGTTTAAAGGCACAGTCAACTTGGAATTGTGATACAGCGAATTATAAGTGTAATAATCTGTCTGTAAACAATTATTGTTAAAATTACTTGTCATGCACAAAGTAGATGTCCTAACTGACTTGCCAAAACTATAGTTTGTTAACAAGAAATTTGTGGAGTGGTTGAAAAACGAGTTTTAATGACTCCAATCTAAGTGTATGTAAACTTCCCACTTCAACTGTAGGTGTCATCTAAAATCGTGTGCGTATTTGGTTGATGCTGGACGGACCTGTTCCGGTCAAGCCACACTAGTCAGATGAAGCTAGCCAGCTGCTTATAACGTTAGCTTGGGGCAACAGGGTTAGGTAGCTGGCAAGCTTCTTTAGTTTGTTATTTAGCTTAGGGCTGTTCCTAACTTTAAAAATCTATATATTATCCAACTGACAGTCGTCTGACCAATTGATTGGTTGAAAGAACAATTTTCAAATGTGTATTTTTCCATACAGTGCATTCCTAAAATATTCAGACTCCTTTTTCCACATTTTGTTACGTTAGTCTTATTCTAAAATATATATATTTTTTAAAGTCCTCATCAATATACATCCCATAATGACAAAGCGAAAACAGGTTTTTAGACATGTTTGACTTAACTATTCTGACCCTGAGCTCAGTTGCATCCTGTTTACATTGATCAGATCTTCAGATGTTTATTGATTTCAATCCACCTGTGTTAAATTTAATTGATTGGACATGATTTGGAAAGGCACACAACCATGAGGTCAAAGGAATTGTCCGTAGAGCTCTGAGACAGGATTGTGCCGAGGCACATCCCTACAGTGAAGCATCATGCTGTGGGGATGTTTTTCTGCGGAAGGGACTGGGTCACCAGGATCGAGGGTAAGATGAACGAAGCAAAGTACAGACATCCTTGATGAAAAGCTGCTCCAGAGCTCTCAGGACCTCACTGTTTGATTAAAATAACTAAGACAAACAAATGACTCGGGAGCCAGAGGTCAAGATAACCAGAAGGGGGGGGGGAATATATCTCTGTCGCTCGTCATGTTAACTCTGTCTCTCCCTCCCCGTAGGGGACGCTTATCCAGCATCTAAAAGAGCACGTTCTCCATGGCAACGTGACCAGCAGTGATGTCGTCATCTACTACACCACGGTGAGTCATCTTGTCAGATCAAAATGTCTTCCTGTCGTCGCTAAAACCACAAGTTGACAAAACATCCCATTATAACCTGATCAAGTCGTCAACACAAAACGTCCCAATGACCCCCCCACACACACACACACACACACAAAAAAAAAGAGTTATTCGCAACCTGTTTTGCCAGTCCGAATACAGGTTGACAAGTAACTAACCAATCACTTTTTTTTTTTTTTCTTCTTCGAAGACCACAAGAACACAGGATGCTAAAGTTAAAATCCTATTCGTCAAGTGGTTGAAAACCTTTGGGGAAAGGTCAAGACTGATAAAGTGCAACCTCGCCGCAATGTAATTGACAGCCACGTACTGACAGGGGTACCAGAGAAATCACAGTGGAATTCATTCCTTACACATAGAAGGGTAGCAAACATTTTTTTACAGAACAGACGCATTCACGTACGTCTCACACACACACATAAACACACCACAGATATGCTCTCTTTTGCATTCCTACCATGGGCCTATGAGGGTGGGAAGCCTGGGTGTTTCCTGACGGTCCCTTCCCCTCTTGTTTCCATCAGACGGGCTGGATGATGTGGAACTGGCTGGTGACGTCGCTGGCCATAGGGGCCTCTGTGGTTCTGTACGACGGCTCACCTCTCATGCCCACACCCAACGTCCTCTGGGACCTTGTGGACCAATTGGGGTGAGTCTAATCTTTACCAACTTCCCTAACTAAATACGTCTGTTGGGAAAATAGGGGATACGAGCGAACAATTCTTCTGATGTGCTGTTTTTTTTCCACGGGGAGGTCTGCACCTGGCATTTGTGGCATCTATCACCCCCCCGAACCAAATCCAGTAGCCGTTCTGAGATTGTGGGAGGAAGGATGACAGTTTTAAGGATGGCATTACCTAGACCAGTGTTTCCCAACCCAGTCCTCAGGGCCTGCCTGACATTCAACAAGATTTAAATGATGTACAAATAGCTGTTCTGTTAGTTCTATTCTGCCACAAGCTCACCTGATTCATGATTTAGTTGATTAGATAAATTGGGTGTGATCATGCTGAAAAGTCCCATAGGGGGAATGGCTCGGGGAGGGGGGGAGAGGATGTTGGTAAGCACTAACTTACTGCATGTAGCAGTCCACTCAGGTCCCCAGAGTGTCTGCACCAGTGCCCTCTAGGTTGAGCTTCCCCTTCCCCAATCCTAACTTTAACCATTAGTAGGGAAATTATTCAACTGACCATGCTCTGCAATCTAGGGCAAACTTCACCCTGGAGCGAAGAGGGAAGGTGGGCTGTTAGCTGGCAGTTACCGTGGAGACTGACAAGCCTGTAAACCAAATGGGAGGTGTGGTGGGTGACATTTATTTAAATGATGTTGAGAGTGGGATGAAAACAACTTGGATTCCACTAGGCTGCAGGCAAGATTATTTTGGGTTTTATCGATTCATCCTTGGGAATCATTCCTCGTCTAGGTATATGTAATAGTAGTCGCCTGTTGAGACTCCCCTCAGAACACGTGTGTGTGTGTGTGTACACACCTAATCCTGTGTCTTGGCTGGGATGAAGCGGCCCCTTGTTTTCTCATTGTGTTCCCACCACTGTTCTCCCTCAAAGGGGGGAAATCAACAAAAAAAACAGTTATAAAAATATCTAGTTGTAGCTGACGTACTGCAGGACGTTCAGGCCTACGCACACCAACCCATTTGATGTACATACAGCCTGTATGAAACATCCTCACACTCGTAGTTTATACATATCAAATGAACCCCTAGTCTGCTGTATCTTTAGTGAGGGACCACTAGACTCTGGGGGTTAATCCAGACCTCTTTAGTGAGGGACCACTAGACTCTGGGGGTTAATCCAGACCTCTTTAGTGAGGGACCACTAGACTCTGGGGGTTAATCCAGACCTCTTTAGCGAGGGACCACTAGACTCTGGGGGTTAATCCAGACCGCTTTACCTAGGATAGGATAAAGTAATCCTTCTCACCCCCCCTTAAAAGATTTAGATGCACTATTGTAAAGTGGCTGTTCCACTGGATGTCTTAAAGTGAACGCACCAATTTGTAAGTCGCTCTGGATAAGAGCGTCTGCTAAATGACTTAAATGTAAATGTTTAGCGAGGGACCACTAGACTCTGGGGGTTAATCCAGACCTCTTTAGTGAGGGACCACTAGACTCTGGGGGTTAATCCAGACCTCTTTAGTGAGGGACCACTAGACTCTGGGGGTTAATCCAGACCTCTTTAGTGAGGGACCACTAGACTCTGGGGGATAATCCAGACATTTTGGCTGCTCTTCATCCCACCTTCCTCTGTTCTTTCTCTTCTGCATCCATCTATATTCCTCATGAGTGTGTTATGTTTTCCTGATTATGGTTGTCCAAAGAGGTATCTCAGACATTGTGGTCGTCTGAGTGTTGAACACTATCTTGAAATGCTGGAAAGCAACAACATGAAAAAATAACCTTTTTTTATTTAGGCAGGGTGACTCATTGAGACCAATGTCTATTTTTCAAGGGAGCAAATGGTTAAAATTAACTAGGCAAGTCTGTTAAGAACACATTCTTATTTACGACGGCCTAGGAACAGTGGGTTAACTGCCTTGTTCAGGGGCAGAAGGACAGATTTTTAACTTGTCAGCTCGGGGATTCGATCTAGCTACCTTTCGGTTACTGGCCCAACGCTCTTGCATGGCAAGACCAGCAGCAATTAGGTCCTCTACCAACAATCTGTATTGGTGGCTGGCATGTGAGAGCCACGTTTTCCTTGCAGATGAAATCACAACATGTCATCTTTTTTGACTAACATTCTACTAACCTTATCGTCGAGTTACCTTCACGAGCAAAGTTGATCTCGAGTCGAATGCCAACTCGCTCTGTAACTCCCTGTCCTCCCCATCCCCCTTTGTGACCTGCTGGTAGAAGGTTGTTTGGGGATTGTCTGAAGGTTGTCAATGGGTTCTCTGATACATGGTGCTTGTCTGAGGAATTGAGAGAGCAGGAGGAGACCTCTAGGAGGAGCTCACACTACATAAATGGCTGATCATTGATTCCCTATGGAAGAAACATGGACAGAGACTGTTCAGCTGTGCAAAAAGATCCCAATGAAGCACTCATTCAGGCAGCCCACTCTAAAAACAATCCCCTTTTTTTAATATCTCTCCCATTGAATGGTGGAAGTAGACGGTAAAACAGGATCGATACATGTGATTGTCTTCCTCTTGTATTCTACCTGAATGAGAACAGAAGGGCGGGTGCGTGTAGTCGAGGATAAAGGAGAGTTGTTCCTCTTCAGCAGAGTCCCTTTGTTTCTCAGTCTGATGGATTTCCTGGGACAAATTAGCCTGGTTTCTTGTTCACCACTGGACAGTGTCCGCGTGGAGCCGACCTACACAGAGGACTTGTTGGTCTACAATACCAGGCGCCGTTGGAATGACTGTTTCTGTGATCTTATGGAAACCCGTGCAGCGCTGTAATCCATACCAGACTTGGCCCTAGTTTTGCAGTGGAGTGAATGCCATACACCCAGTTAGTCTGCTGCATACAGTGGTTCCCTCTTTTAAAAGTTGAGAGCTTACGCCGCGGGACTTGGAGGTAATTCGTGGTTTAGTACGGTACCCTGCGTCACCACTTCTTTGCTCCAGACCACCACAAGGGGGAGTTGGAGCACTGATATATGATTTTGGGTCCTACTGTGTCTCTGACAATGAATGGGCGACATACACCTAAATAGAAGACTTCAGTATTACTTACTGAAACTGTTACACTAAGGTTTTTATTCTTTAGTTTTGGTTTTACTGTAGTACTGTAGCCCACTCCCGATCAGTCATGTTGTACAGTGCCTGAGTGCATAACAGTGTCTTGCTACAGATGCTGGTTCAATATCGTGCTGGCCTTGACCGGGAGACCCATGAGACTGTTGATTTTTGGTTTCTCTCCCTCTTAAAAACAAAAATTATTCTAAATAACAAACGGGCTATATTTACAAATTAGTAACAGTCTCACCCCATGTTCAAAAATGGCATTTTTCTCACTCGTATGTTAGTAGATAACCAAATCATCTCCAAAAATATATATATTTTTAAACAAAGCGATTTATTATTCATTTAGAATGATATAAAAGCCTGTTGGATATTCTCACAGATCTGTTATTAGCAGGACAATATATATTGGTCGTATTGGTCATGGCTCCCGAGTGGCGCACAATGGGATTGCCTTGCAGTTCTCCAGCTGTATCCACTGAAAGTGCTCAAGGTTCAGGGCACGGGATGGTCCTCAGAGCCGCGCACAGAAGACTTACCTAGCCCATGGGGAAGGACCCCCACCCTGCCACAATAGCTACACTTTAAGGGGCATTGCATTAATAATGGCGCTGACTAAGGAAACGTTCCCTCTGTTCTTAGTGCCAGTCTGCACATTCAAACTAAAACAATAGAACTAATTATGGCATCCTTATGCTTTAATAAAATTATGATAAAAATAGTCTTTCAAAATGCTAATGTTTATTTAGTTATGGATCCATAATGAATTACTATGGGAATAAATAGCACTGAATTACAGAAATATCCTTCAATCCTCTATGTAATTATTGGCGGAGAGTCACGTCATATTTTTCGATATACTGTAGGCCTACCGTAGGTGACACGAGTCTCTCTAGTGTTGCGTTATGTGCTGTTAAAAGTGGTGTAGGTGTTATTTAATTAAAGAGCATATTGAAGCCCGAGGCAATATGATTTATTTAACTAGGCAAGTCAGTTAAGTGTTAAGAACAAATGATTATTTACAAGGACAGACTTCCTCCCTGTCGGGGAATTGAACCCCGGTCTCCCGCAGGACACTGGATTCTTTAGCTAAATAGACCAGTACTGTCCTCCCAACCTTCACGTTGTACAGTGCCATCTTTTCCATTCCATCCTAACAGAAACCCAGAGGCTTTTTTTGTTTTCCATTGAATAGAAACACCATAATATTAATCTAATGAATTAAACATAATAATAATAATAATAATATATATCTTAGTACCAGTCATGTCTGGACACACCTCATTCCAGGATTTTTCTTTATTTTTACTAATTTCTACATTGTCGAATAATAGTGAAGACATCAAAACTACTATGCCATTTGTTAATAACAAATTCCTATTTACAAGGACAGCCATTGGTAAATTGAACCCCAGTCTCCCGCGTGCTCGCAATCCCCATTACAGCCATAATTGAAGGCTACCAAATGCTTTTCAAAGATTCCCTCTGGTGGTCAAACTAGCACTCACTAGCATTAATGGTGCCGGTGGTTCACACTTGAATAACGTACCATAGAATTCTGTGGCACCGTTCAAGCTACGCCTCAACTTTCAAAGGAGGAACAACCGTATCATGTCCTAATGAGGTGACCGGTGTATTGTTGGCATATACACTGCATGGTCTTAAAACAAGTGTAAGCTAGTAATGATGACATTTAAATACACACAATAAAACCATCCATTTGAGTCTTATTGCTTAAGGCAACTATTAATATTAAGGGCTCAATATAGTTTGTTGTAATGATGGTTTGTTGTTGAAACATCATGGCTCATAGCTCTCCCAGGGGCATTGATGTGCAGTGAGTGTGCGAAATGCACTCTACACATTTTAAATATTATTATTAATGTGTACAGCTGGGTGTTTAGTGAAGCGAACAGCGCCATCTAAAGGTTACAGGTGAAAGGTCGGGCCCAAACACAGCTGGCTTTATATCATTATTCTGCCATAAAAAAAAAAATGAACTACCTTCTTCTGTCCATAAAATATCCAAATAAATGTTGGATAATGTATGGCTGCTTTTAGCTAATATTACTATATACAGCGCCTTCAGGAGGTATTCAGAGCCCTTGACTTTTGCCACATTTAGTTGTTCCTGCCTGATTTTAATTAGAGATTTGTTTTCTCACTGGTCTACATACAATACCTCATAATGTCAAAGTGGAATTACGTTTCTACATTTTTTTTTAAAACAAATTTAATAAAAAATGGGAAAAAAATGTCTTAAGTCAATAAGTATTCAACCCCTTTGTTATGGCAAGCCTAAATAAGTTCAGTAAACATTTTCTTAACTATTCACATAATAGTGATTTAACATGTTTATAATAACTACCCCAGCTCTAAGGTCCACTCTGACATGTCTTAATCCATTCCTTACATATGTTGTTGAAACTGTTTGATATTACTGCCCTGTCGGAGTTAGAAGCATATTGCTACACATCCGCTGAACACACGTATGTGACCAACACATTTGATTTGTCTTTTGTTTTGTAACATATTTTCACTTTGTCATTATGTGGATGGTTGAGGGGAAAAAAATCTGTTTCGTCCATTTTGAATTCAGGCTGTAACATAATAAATTGTGGAATAAGTCAAGGGGTACCTATACTGTTGATTATCATGGATGATCAGTCCTTGCATCCATAGCTCTGTCTATGAATTTGATTGGTTACATTTTCTCCAGCCCCATCCCTCAGCTTTTTACCAAAATAGGGGCAGATATTTTTGGAAAAATAGATTAATCTGATTACAATATTTTTGCTGGTATTGTAACTGATTACAGTTAGTTTTTTTGTTATCAGATTACATAAATCAAAATCAAATCAAATGTGTGTGTGTATATATATATATATAGCCCTTCGTACATCAGCTGATATCTCAAAGTGCTGTACAGAAACCCAGCCTAAAACCCCAAACAGCAAGCAATGCAGGTGTAGAAGCACAGTGGCTAGGAAAAACTCCCTAGAAAGGCCAAAACCTAGGAAGAAACCTAGAGAGGAACCAGGCTGTGTGGTGGCATTTACCGATGGACTATGTACAGCTGCAGCGATCGGTTAGCTGCTCAGACTGGCTGGTCTAATGATACAAATGAACAGTCACATGAGACATTGTAGGAAAAGCATTAAAGGTCCAATGGAGCCATTTTTATCTCAATATCAAATAGTTTCTTGGTAACGATTTTAAGTACCTTACTGTATTTGGTATTTCATTAGGATTCCCATTAGCTGTTGCAAAAGCAGCAGCTACTCTTCCTGGGGTCCACACAAAACACAAAACATGAACCATAATACAGAACACTTAATAGACAACAGCTCAAGGACAGAACTACGTACATTTTGGAAAGTGACAAAAACACAGCCTACATATCAATACAAACTATCTAGGTCAAATAGGGGCGAGACGTTGTGGTGAGGTGTTGCTTTGTCTGTCTTTTTAAACCAGGTTTGCTGTTCACTTGAGCAATATGAGATGGAATGGAGTTCCATGCAATAATGGCTCTATATAATACTGTAGGCTTTCTTGAATTTGATCTGGATTTGGGGACTGTGAAAAGAACGCTGGTGGCATGTCTGGTGTGTGTGTATAGATATCAGTGCTGTGTGTAAGTTGACTATGCAAACAATTTTGGATTTGAAACACAATGTTTCTTATAAAAAGAAGTGATGCAGTCACTCTCCACTCTCCACTTAACCAAGAGACTGGCATTCATAGTGATTGTTTTCAATTAAAATGGTCAAAAATGAACAACTTCTCAGCAAATAGCAATTTCTCAAGCATCAATTTAGCTAGGACTGTCTGGGAGTGGTCTGAGGGGGGAGGGACCACAAATGGTGCTGTTATTGACCGAAAGGTTTGGAACTCCTTATTGGTCTGACTAATTTACTGTCTGGTGACATCACCATGGAAGGGGAAAACTGTCCAACCAAAAACAGGCTGACAATTCAGGCGGTGTTTTTCAAACAGCTCTTACACTAAAGGGGAATTTTCATAATTTTCACAGTATTGTTTCAACCTCCATATTGTGGAAGTATAAATATATGTTAAACACAGGAATATCACGTTTTTCACTGTACTGGGCCTTTTTTTTTTAAAGCACCGTTCTGATTTTGACGATGTGTGGGTTGAAATGAGTAACGAGCTCGAGCTGTCGCTTGTCTTAAGGCCATTCAACCTTTTCAATGCATGTATCCCTATGGACCCTGGTCTAAAGTAGTGCACTATATAGGGGATACGGTGCCATTTGGGGACAACTCAGCTGCTCATTTATTTTATCAGGGCTGTGGTGGGCGGGGCAACAGGACAGGGGTGGGACCTCGTCACCTCATCCGTACTACGATATTGCTTTGTTAAGAACAGGCTCCATCTGAGCCCCCCCCCATCGTGTGACCCTCTCACAGCCTTGGTTGGGGGCTTCCATTTACGGGTTATCGATCGCCATCAAGACAGGACAAATCACGGTCACCAATCAATGTCTGCTTATTGCTGCGGGTCGTTGTGTGGTCCACCTGAACAGAACAAGGACCATTTTATATTATTTTGTGTCTCTTACTGTCACAATAGAAACTGTATACATTTGTTGATTGGTCAGGTGGTTGTCGTCCAGATTGAGGCGTTTTTGTCGATTCAGAGCATTTTATTTACGCATTCAGAAAGTGTTCACTGCCCTGGACAACCTGAATTTAAAATGGATTACATTTACATTTTGTCACTGGCCTGCACACTATTCTATAATGTCAGTGGAATCACGGCTTAAAGGGAAATCCAACCACGTCCGGAAGCAAGACAGTGTACGCGACATGTCTAACATGTTCTTCGCTGGCTTTGATACAGCGTCATCGACGCGGCCCGCTATCAGGGACTGTGGGCTCTCCTTCTCCGTGGCCGACGTGAGTAAAACCGTTTAAGCGTGTTAACCCTCGCAAGGCTGCCGGCCCAGAGGGCATCCCTAGCCGTGTTCTCAGAGCATGCGCAGATCAGCTGGCTGGTGTGGTTACAGAGATATATTCAATCTCTCACTATCCCAGTCTGTTGTCCCCCACATGTTTCAAGATGGCCACCATTGACTGGTCAAGGATCATATCACCTCCACCCTACCTGACACCCTGGAGCCACTCCAATTTGCTTACCGCCCCAATAGATGCACAGACGATGCAATCGCCGCCACACTGCTCTGTCCCATCTGGACAAGAGGAATACCTATGTAAGAATGCTGTTCATTGACTACAGCTCAGCATTCAACACCATAGTACCCTCCAAGCTCATCAAGCTCGAGGCCCTGGGTCTGAACCCTGCCCTGTGCAACTGGTTCCTGGACTTCCTGATGGGTCGCCCCCGGGTGGTGAAGGTAGGAAAGAACACCTCTTCGCTGATCCTGAACACTGGGACCCCATAAGGGTGCCCTCTCCTGTACTCCCTTATCACCCATGACTGCGTGGCCGTGTACGCCTCTAACTCAAACATCACATTTTCAGACGACACAACAGTGGTAGGCTTGATTACCAACAATGATGAGACAGCCTACAGGGAGGAGGTGAGGGCTCTGGGAGTGTGGTGCCAGGAAAATAACCTCTCACTCAACGTCAACAAAACAAAAGATGCTCGTGGACTTCAGGAAACCGCAGAGGGAGCACGCCCCCCCAATCCACATCGACGGGACAGCAGTGGAGAAGGTGGAAAGCTTCAAGTTCCTCAGCGTACACATTACTGACAAACTGAAACGGTCCTCCCACACAGACAGTGTGGTGAAGAAGGCTAAACAGCGCAACAGGAGGCTGAAGAAATTTGGCTTGGCACCTAAAACTCTCACAAACTTTTACAGATGCACAATTGAGAGCATCTGTCAGGCTGTATCACCGCCTGGTACAGCAACTGCACCGCCCACAACCGCAAAGCTCTCCAGTGGGTGGTGCGGTCTGGGGGAGAACTTCCCACCCTCCTGGACACCTATAGCACTCAATGTTATAGAAAGGCCAAAAAGATCATCAAGGACATTAACCACTGGAGGCACTGCCTGTTCACCCTGCTTAACATCCAGAAGGTGAGGTCGGTACAGGTGCATCAAAGATGGGACCAATAGACTGAAGAACAGCTTCATTCTCAAGGCCATCAGACTGTTAAACAGCCATCACTAGCACATCAGAGGCGGCTGCCTATAGACATAGATTAGGAATCACTGGCCACTTAGAAATGGATCACTAGCCACTTTAATAATGTCTCCGTATCTTGCATGACTCATCTCATATGTATAAACTATACTATTCTACGGTATCTTAGTCTCTTTAATTGTGTGTAAATATTGCATCACCCATCTCTTGTGTGTATATAGTGTATTCTATACTATGCCACTCTCTTAGTCCAATGCCGCACATGTATGTATATATTCTTAATCCATTCCTTACACCCAACATGGACGTAAATCGAAGTATGTTACGAAACTGTTAGATGTTACTTGTTAGATATTACTGCACTGCATCTGCTAACCACGTGACCAATAACATATGCTAAACACGTGTATGTGGCCAATGAATTTGATTTTGAGTGTCTTAGCCTTTGTCTTATCCTTTATGTTCTTATTATCCTCTTATCCTTTGTCTTATCCTTTGCTCTTATTATCCTCCTATCCTTTGTTCTTATTATCCTCTTATCCTTTGTCTTATCCTTTGCTCTTATTATCCTCTTATCCTTTGTCTTATCCTTTATGTTCTTATTATCCTCTTATCCTTTGTCTTATCCTTTGTCTTATCCTTTGTCTTATCCTTTGCTCTTATTATCCTCTTATCCTTTGTCTTATCCTTTATGTTCTTATTATCCTCTTATCCTTTGTCTTATCCTTTGTCTTATCCTTTGTCTTATCCTTTATGTTCTTATTATCCTCTTATCCTTTGTCTTATCCTTTGCTCTTATTATCCTCTTATCCTTTGTCTTATCCTTTGTCTTATCCTTTGTTCTTATTATCCTCTTATCCTTTGTCTTATCCTTTGCTCTTATTATCCTCCTATCCTTTGTTCTTATTATCCTCTTATCCGTTGTCTTGTTACCATGTCTTATTTTCCCCACCTTGTTTTTCTCTTCTTTAGCATCACTATTTTTGGGACCGGGGCAAAATGGCTGGCTGTTCTGGAGGAGAGAGATCTGAAGCCTGGTGAGTAGACCGACAGAGACCCGCAAGACTAGTGGACAGGTATAGCAACGATTTTATGTGACTCCGTTGTTAAAGGCACGACGCTTACAACTCCAGGGTCACGAGTTCCAAACTGCTGCTAAATGACATCCTGTATAGCAGCGCATCTGAACCTACCGTCTCCAGGTAACTGCCAGAATAAAGGAAATGCCCATATAAAGAGTCTTAATAGGGTGTCGGGTCACCACAAGCCAGAACATTGGACTGAGATCTGAGACTGAGAATTATGGCGTATGGCTTCCATCATCATCTTCATGCTAATCAATGGAGGCATTGTCATCCTATGGTGGCATAGCCACGGTAGTCAAAATAATGGCCTGCCCAGCATTTTTCCGACATGACCCTAAGCATGATGGGATGTTAACTGCTTCATTAACTCAGGAACCACACCTGTGTGGAAGCACCTGCTTTCAATATACTTTGTATCCCTCGTTTACTTACAGGCTTCCATTATTTTTGACAGTTACCTGTAGCCCTTAGAGGCTTCAGCCTGAGTGTGGCCCAGTGGGATGCTTGTTAAAAGCAAGGTCTGCGCTCCTTGTCACCTCCCCAAGTATTCATTCATTTGAAACTCCTCTCTGCTCTTCAGATGCTGGGTGAGTGCGTTGGAAGAGGAATGATGATGAACTAAATTAGTGGAGAGGCCCATCTCTCCTCCCTCGTTTAAACATGCAGATGAGCTTTAATAGCGGAGATGTATTCTACAGTCGGCTCTAGGGGCTCCACTAGTCCCAACCCACTGTTATAATCACAACCCCATCTTTATTCAGTGTGTGTGTAGGCCTAGTGGCTATCTCAGTGGGGAGTTGGTGTGTTGGCATATGCTCCTGGTGAGTCGCTGATATTTTAGGGGATGGGGGATGCTTCCTGGCCCCTCCGGAGGTCCTGTGCCTGTGTTGACATTTTTGACTGACACCTGGTGGCCTGGTGGGGCGTGGCGACTCCTGTGGTGGGCTCAGATCTGGGAGGTACACCCCTCCCAACCAGCCCAGCGGGGAACACTGGCACATCGCCCAACTTCTGTGTGTACGCCGTCTCCGTCTTGCCCTGTACATCCCAGTCAGTTGTAGTTATGTGCTGTAGTCTGTTCTGTGCTGTTCTAGATGTCTCTGAGAGATCTGGGCATATATTCATGAAGTGTCCTAGAGATTTAAAAGGCTCGACTCCCCTCTGTTGAGTACTGGTCTGTCGTCTCATGTCTCTCTCCTTTCTTTCGTTGCAGCGAACACACACGCGCTGCAGACCCTGCACACCATCCTGTCCACGGGCTCTCCCCTGAAGCCCCAGAGCTATGAGTACGTATACCGCTGCATCAAGAACAACGTGCTGCTGGGCTCCATCTCAGGTGAGACGCACACCATGACACCATACAACACAAAGCATCTGACGACTCACACTCATATGTGTTTTACATTTGACACGGTACGAAACCGAGGGGGAGAGAGTCAAGTGGGAGGAACAGTGGGAAGGGTGGATTGAGGGTCTTGAACCCCCGGTCTCCGTTGGGGAGTATTATGTGTGTGTGTGAGATCATCCTTACCACTAGACGACCGGCTCTGAACAAATCACAGTGGGTACGCTCGACTCAATACACTGTAATGGCATTATGATGCCGGGTAAAGGAACATGCAGCCTTTTCATCTAGAAGATTCTCAGTACTGCCAGACAACTGGTTGCCTGTCCGTTCGTCCCGATTTTTAACTGCACCTTTTAATTGGACGTTGCACCCCATATAAAAGCGGCAGGTGTGTATCTGAGGTCAGGTGGAGTCCACGACTCAATCATTCACTCCTGAAGGAAACGACACCTTGTGATGTCCCTGTATGTGTGCTGTCTGTGTCACTTTCCCATCGGGGGCGGCGGGCACAAAGGAAGGAGAATTAACACGGTAAGCTATGCCGTTGGGCACGTCTGATCCGCTCAACAGCACTCCTAAAATAACATTATCACTTGAAGCTGCTGCCACTCAAGTCCACCGTGTGCATCTGACAGTGGGAACAACTTCCTGCAAGATTAGTTCTGTCTTAGAAAAAGTTTATTCTCAAGGCAGCCAGGACCCAAAGACTCCATTCTTCAAGTGGCACATTTTGGCACTCCGGATGCATTTATACCCATGCAGATCTGTATAACCGACTGGCCTGTTACACACTGTCCGTTTGTCCCGATGCAGACCGACTGGCCTGTTACACACTACCATGTACCCTACCAGTGAGTTAAAGTGTACAGTTTTTCCTACCACACTTCCATCATCTAAGCCTTGACATTATTGTAAATGAGTGTGGGTGTGAGCCCTGTTCCAGGAGTCTGTCTGCATCCCAAATTACATCCTATTCCCTAGATAGTGCACTACTTTAGACCAGGCCCCATAGGATCACATGGCCATAAGGTTCTGGTGGAAAAGTAGTGCACTATGTAGGTAATAGTGGCATTTAGGACACACATGTCATTGGTGGTGGGAGTATTTCTTCAGTAGAGAAAGGTTCAGCTTTCTACAGTGCTCGCTTGACAGACGGGCTTTCAGAGAAGTCTCTGACACCCTTAGCACCACTCGGCACTTAACATTTACAAGATGGATTTGAGCGACGTTTCGTGGCAGTGGACGCCATGTGTCTTTCATCGAAATGTCAGCTGCCGCAGGCACAAGTGTCTGCTGCCTGAAAGGAACACACACAAGCAAAGCAGACTGAGGAATCTTGTGTGTGACTCAACGCATGGCTGTGTGTTTTTACAATGTGAACGTACGATGCATTCGGGAAAGTATTCAGACCCCTTTTTCCAAATGCTTATTCTAAAATTGAATTTCAAAAAAAAATTCTTACCCTCATCATACAATACTCCATTAATGACAAAGCAAAAACCAGTATTGTAGAAATGTTTTGCTAATAACAAAATTAAATCACATTTGCTTAAGTATTCAGACCCTTTACTCAGAACTTTGTTGAAGCCCTTTGGCAGCGATTACAGACTCAAGTCTTCTTGGGTATGACGCTACAAGCTTGGCACACCTCTATTTGGGGAGTTTCTCCCATTTCTTCTCTGCAGATCCTCTCAAGCTCTCAGGTTGGATGTGGAATGTTGCGGGCACAGCTATTTTCAGGTCTTGAGATGTTCGATCAGGTTCAAGTCCAGGCTCTGGCTGGGCCACTCAAGGAAATTCAGAAACTTGTTCCAAAGTTACTCCTGCGTTGTCTTGTTTGTGTGCTTAGCGTCATTGTCGTGTTAGACTGGGGGCGAAAGTTCCCCTTCCGAGGTCCAGAGCGCTCTGGAGCAGGTTTTCATCAGGGATATCTGTACTTTGCTCCGTTCATCTTTCCCTCGATCCTGACTAGTCTCACAGTCCCTGCCGCTTAGAAACATCCCCACAGCATGATGCTGCCACCACCATGCTTCACCGTAGGGATGGTACCGGTTTCCTCCAGACTTGACGCTTGGCATTCAGGCCAAAGAGTTCAATCTTGGTTTCATCAGACCAGAGAATCTTGTTTCTGGTCAGAGTCCTTTAGATGCCTTTACGCAAACTCCAAGCGGGCTGTCATGTGCCTTTTACTAAGGATTGGGTTCCGTCTGGCCACTCTACCGTAAAGGCCTGATTTGGTGGAGTGCTGCAGAGATCGTTGTCATTCTGGAAGGTTCTCCCATCGCCACAGAGGAACTCTGGTGCTCTGCCAAAGTGACCATGGGGTTCTTGAAAACCAGGATGCACCTGAGCTAAATTCTAAATTCTTGCCCCAAGTCCTGGTTAAATACCTACGCTGGTCTGTCTGCGCATGTAAACTCAGCAAAAAAAGAAATGTCCCCTTTTCAGGACCCGGCCTTTCAAAAATAATTTGTAGAAATCATCTAAATAGATCTTCAATGTAAAGGGTTTAATCACTGTTTCCCATGCTTGAACCATCAACTAATGAATATGCACCTGTGGAACGGTGATTAAGACACTAACAGCTAATGTCACATGAGAGTTATGAAAACTTAGGACACTAAAGAGGCCTTTCTACTGACTCTGAAAAACACCAAAAGAAAGATGCCCAGGGTCCCTGCTCATCTGCGTGAACGTGCCTTAGGCAAGCTGCAAGGAGGCATGAGGACTGCAGATATGGCCAGGGCAATATATTGCAATGTCTGTACTGTGAGACGCCTAAGACAGCGCTACAGGGAGACGACAGCTGTTCGTCCTTGCAGTGGCAGACCATGTGAAACAACATCTGCACATGATCGTTATATCCGAACATCACACCTGCGGGACAGGTACAGGATGGCAAAGACAACTGCCCGAGTTACACTAGGAACGCACAATCCCTCCAATGCTCAGTGTCAGCAGTAGGCTAAGCGAGTCTGAACTGAGGGTTTGTAGGCCTGTTGTAGGGAAGGTCCTCACCAGATATCACCGGCAACAACGTCGCCTATGGGCACAAACCCACCGTTGCTGGACCAGACAGGACTGGCAAAAATTGCTCGTCACTGACAAGTCGCAGTTTTGTCTCACTAGGGGTGATGGTTGGATTTGCGCTTATCATCGAAAGGAATGAGCGTTACACCGAAGCCTGTACTCTGGAGCGGGATCAATTTGGAGGTGGAGGGTCCATCATGGTCTGGGGCGGTGTGTCAAAGCATCATCGGACTGAGCCTGTTGTCATTGCAGGAAATCTCAATGCTGTGCGTTACAGGGAAGACATCCTCCTCCCTTGTGGTACCCTTCCTGCAGCCTCATCCTGACATTACCCTCCAGCATGACAATGCCACCAGCCATACTGCTCGTTCTGTGCGTGATTTCCTGCAAGACAGGAATGTCAGTGTTTTGCCAGTGAAGAGCCCGGATCTCAATCCCATTGAGCACATCTGGGACCTGTTGGATTGGATGGTGAGGGCTAGGGCCATTCCCCCCCCCCCAGAAACGGGAACTTGCAGGTGCCTTGGTGGAAGAGTCTCACAACAAGAACTGGCAAATCTGGTGCAGTCCATGAGGAGATTCACTGCAGTACTTAATGCAGCTGGTGGCCACACCAGATAAGGACTTAGGAGGGTGGTGCTTGGAATCATTGTTCTTCCTCTGTCAACCATTGTTACCTGCAAGGAAACATGTGCCGTCATCATTGCTTTGCACAAAAAGGGCTTCACAGGCAAGGATATTGCTGCCAGTAAGATTGCACCTAAATCAACCATTGATCGGATCAAGAACATCAAGGAGAGTGGTTCAATTGTTGTGAAGAAGGCTTCAGGGCACCCAATAAAGTCCAGCAAGCGCCAGGACCATCTCCTTAAGTTGATTCGACTGCGGGATTGGGGCACCACCAGTACAGAGCTAGCTCAGGAATGGCAGCAGGCAGGTGTGAGTGCATCTGCACGCACAGTGAGGCGAAGACTTTTGGAGGATGGCCTGGTGTCAAGCACGGCAGCAAAGAAGCCATTTCTCTCCAGGAAAAGCATCAGGGACACACTGATATTCTGCAAAAGGTACAGGGATTGGACTGCTGAAGACTGGGGTAAAGTCATTTGCTCTGATGAATCCCCTTTCTGATTGTCTGATTGTTTCTGATTGTTTGGGGCATAAGAAAAAAGCTTGAGCGCTACCATCAGTCCTGTGTCATTCCAACATTAAAGCATCCTGAGATCATTCATGTGTGGGGTTGCTTCTCAGCCAAGGGAGTGGGCTCACTCAAGAACACAGCCATGAATAAAGAATGGTATCAACACATCCTCCGAGAGCAACTTCTCCCAACCATCCAGGAACAGTTTGGTGACGAACAATGCCTTTTCCAGCATAATGGAGCACCTTGCCATAAGGCAACTAAGTGGCTCGGGGAACAAAACATCGATCCATGGCCAGAACTCCCCAGACCTTAATCCCATTTAAGATTTTATGGTCAATCCTCAAGAGGCGGGTGGACAAACAAAAACCGACAAACTCCAAGCACTGCTTATGCAAGAATGGGCTGCCCTCAGTCAGGATGTGGCCCAGAAGTTCATTGGCAGCATGCCAGGGTGTGGCCCAGAAGTTCATTGGCAGCATGCCAGGGTGTGGCCCAGAAGTTCATTGGCAGCATGCCAGGGTGTGGCCCAGAAGTTCATTGACAGCATGCCAGGGTGTGGCCCAGAAGTTCATTGACAGCATGCCAGGGTGTAGCCCAGAAGTTCATTGACAGCATGCCAGGGCAGATTGCAGAGGTCTTGAAAAGGGTCAACACTGCAAATATTGACTCTCTGCATCAACTTCATGTAATTGTCAAAAGCTTCAGTATTTCATAGTAACACCTGACAAAAAATATCTAAAGACACTGAAGCAGTAAGCTTTGTGACACAAATATTTCCATTCTCAACTTATGGCCACGACTGTGTGTGTGTGTGCATGGGTCTTAGCATAGGACAGCAGTGCCTGATTCAGTCAACCTTTTTAGCAGCCAGGACCACGGGGAGGCCACCCCTACAGGCTGCTGACAGGGGTCTGCCTTAGCATATGTGTGCAGTGTTCACTTCCTTCTGCTCCTCCTGTCCCCCTGCTAGCCGGATCCCTGTAGACTTTAACACATTCACGGCTAAGACTCCCAACTCTATACTTCCAGCTGACTGCCACATGGCCTCTTCTCTACTGCTCCCCCCACGTGTGTGTGTGTGTGTTGTATTTACAATGGTGTTTGTTCTTCAGTGGTTGCCCTTTTCTCGTGGCAACAGGTCACAAATGTTGCTGCTGTGATGGCATACTGGTATTTCACCCAATAGATATGGGAGGTAATCAAAATTGGATTTGTTTTCGAATTCTTTGTTGGACTGTGTAATCTGATGGAAATACGTGTCTCTATGGTCATACATTTGGTTCGGAAGTGCAGCTCCGTTTCCCCCAGATGATGTGGACAGTGTGCACATAGCCTGTCTTCTCTTGAGAGCCAGGTCTGCCTACAACGGCCCTTCTCAATAGCAAGGCTATGCTCACTGAGTCTGTACATAGTCAAAGATTTCCTTAATTTTGGGTCAGTCACAGTGGTCAGGTATTCTGCCACTGTACTGTCTGTTTAGTGCCAAATTGCATTCTAGTTTGCTCTGCTTTTTTTGTAAATTCTTTCCAATGTGTCAAGTAATTCTCTTTTTGTTTTCTCATGATTTGGTTGTGTCTAATTGTGTTGGTGTCCTAGGGCTCTGTGGGGCTTGTTAACAGAGCACCAGCTTGCTTAGGGGACTCTTCTCCAGGTTAGTTTCTCTGTTCATTACTCTATTTGTTATGGAAGGTTTTGGAATCGTTTCCTTTTAGGTGTTTGTGTAGAATTGAACAGCTCTAATCAGGCTTTTGACCATTAGCGGGTATTGCCCTTCTGCTCTGCATGCATTATTTGGTGTTTTACGTTGTACACAGAGGATATTTTTTGCGGAATTCTGTATGCTGTCTCTCAATTTAGTGTTTGTCCCATTTTGTGAAATCTTGGTTGGTGAGCGGACCTCAGACCTCACAACCATAAAGGGCAATGGGTTCTGTCACTGATTCAAGTATTTTTAGCCAGATCCTAATTGGTATGTTCCTTTTGATGGCATAGAAGGCTCTTCTTGCCTTGTGTCTCAGATCGTTCACAGCTTTGTGGAAGTTACCTGTGGTGCTGATGTTTAGGCCGAGGTATTTATAGTTTTTGTGTGCTCTTGGGCAATGCTGTCTAGATGGAATTTTGTATTTGTGGGTCCTGGCAACTGGACCTTTTTTTTTAAGCCATTATTTTGGTCTTACTGAGATTTACTGTCAAGGCCCAGGTCTGATAGAATCTGTGCAGAAGATCTAGGTGCTGCTGTAGGCCATCCTTGGTTGGTGACAGAAGCACCAGATCATCAGAAAACAGTAGACATTTTACATTAGATTCTAGTAGGCTGCATCCCGGTCTTATCCACAGCACTGTGGAAAGAAATGTGTGTATCTTTTGTCAATTTTAACCGCTTGAGGAGACTTTGCCTTTGTTTGTTTGTCAATTAGGGTGTGCAGGGTGAACACGGTCTGTCGTATGGTAATTTGGTAAAAAGCCAATTTGACATTTGCTCAGTACATTGTTTTTCGCTGAGGAAATGTACGAGTCTGCTGTTAATGATAATGCAGAGAATTATCCCAAGGTTGCTGTTGACTTGTAGTTATTGTCAAATTTTTGTGGCTTGGGGTGATCAGTCCTCGGTTTCAAATATTGGGGAAGATGCCAGAGCAGAGGATGATGTTTAAGTATGTAGAAAATCTGAATTTGTGTTCTCTCTTTCTCTGTGTTTTAATAGTCTCCATCCTGTTCTCTTCCTCCTTTGTCTCCCACCTCTTGCTGCTGCTCTCCTGATCAGATCTGGTGTCTGTTATTTCTCTGCCCTGGTTTCCTGTGTAGTTTGTGTGTGTATGTGCACTCGCTGGGTGCCACTCCTCAACGGGGAGTTTATTTTTGGAACAGAACAAACCCCTCTCTGACTTTAAAGAGCACCAGAGGATGTTCAAAGTTTTCCTCAGCAAAAATTGGAATATTCATAAGAGTAAGAGGTAACCAATAAGGATGTCAGGAATGTGTGGGGGGGGGGACAAAACAATTGTGACTGGCTGCTGTAGTGATACTGAAGTGTGCCTAAACTGAGAGGCAGGCATGGCATTTTCCCCACGGATCCAATTAAGCTCCACTAAAGAGCCAGGCAGAATTTGGGGATGCGACGAAGTGACTGATAGGTGGAGGGGTGGCTGGATGGATGGATGAATGGAAAGGTGGGAGGAGAGATGAATAGAACATCTGTCAGAAACAGCAGATTTAAGAGGTGGATAGAGAGAGGTATCACCCACAGATAAAGAGGGGGTGGGAATAGCTCCATGTTGGCTCCATGTTGCGTAACTGTACTACTGTAGAATAACAAGCCTGCACCACAACACTATCCCACACCATATCACACTTTACAATACGACGTCCGTCGCACATCACCTTACTGAATTCCCTACACTTAACCATGACCGTATTCTCTACGTTGATCACTACACCCCTCATCACTGTCAAACGCTCCCTAAAACACTTCAGCGAGCAGGCCTTTCTAATCGAACTGGCCCGGCTCTCCTGGAAGGATATTGACCTCATTCCGCCTGTAGAGGTTACCTGGTTATTCTTTAATAGTGCCTTCCTCACCATCTTAAATAAGCATGCCCCATTCAAAACATGTAGAACCAGGAACAGATATAGCCCTTGGTTCACTCCAGACCTGATTGCCCTTGACCAGCACCAAAACATCCTGTGGCGTTCTGCTTTAGCATCGAATAGCCCCCGTGATATGCAACCTTTTCAGGGAAGTTAGGTACCTATATACACAGGCAGTTAGGAAAGCTAAGGCTAGCTTTTTCAAGCAGAAATGTGCATCCTGTAGCACAAACTCTAAAGTTCTGGGACACTGTAAAGTCCATGGAGAATAAGAGCACCACCTCCCAGCTGCCCACTGCACTGAGGCTAGGAAACACTGTCACCACCGATAAATCCACTATAATTGAGAATTTCAATAAGCATTTTTCTACGGCTGGCCATGCTATCCACCTGGCTACCGCTACCCCGATTAACAGCCCTGCACTCCCCACAGCAACTCTCCCAAACCTCCCCATTTCTCCCTCACCCAAATCCAGATAGCTGATGTTCTGAAAAAGCTGCAAAATCTGGACCCCTACAAATCTGCCGGGCTAGACAATCTGGACCCTCTCTTTCTAAAAAATTATCTGCCGAAATTGTTGCAACCCCTATTACTAGCCTGTTCAACCACCTTTTGTATCGTCTGAGATTCCCAAAGATTGGAAAGCTTCTGCGGTCATCCCCCTCTTCAAAGGGGGAGATGCTCTAGACCCAAACTGCTATAGACCTATATCTATCCTACCCTGCCTTTCTAAGGTCTTCGAAAGCCAAGTCAACAAACAGATTACCGACCATTTCGAATCCCACCGTACCTTTTCCGCCTTGCAATCTGGTTTCCGAGCTGGTCATGGGTGCACCTCAGCACGCTCAAGATCTTAAGCGATATCATAACCACCATCGATAAGAGACATTACTGTGCAGCTGTATTCATTGACCTGGCCAAGGCTTTCCACTGAATCACCACATGCTTATCGGCAGACTCAACAGCCTTGGTTTCTCAAATGACTGCCTCGCCTGGTTCACCAACTACTTCTCAGACAGAGTTCAGTGTGTCAAATCGGAGGGCCTGTTGTCTGGACCTCTGGCAGTCTCTATGGAGGTGCCACAGGGTTCAAGTCTCAGACCGACTCTCTTCTCTGTATACATCAATAATGTTGCTCTTGCTGCTGGTGAGTCTCTGATCCACCTCTACACAGACGACACCATTCTGTATACTTCTGGCCCTTCTTTGGACTCTGTGTTAACTAACCTCCGGACGAGCGTCAATGCCATACAACTCTCCTTCCGTGGCCTCCAACTGCTCTTAAATGCAAGTAAAACTAAATGCATGCTCTTCAACCGATCGTTGCCCGCACCTGTCCGCCCGTCCAGCATCACTACTCTGGAAGGTTCTGACTTAGAATATGTGGACAACTACAAATACCTAGGTGTCTGGTTAGACTGTAAACTCTCCTTCAGGACTCACATTAACCATCTCCAATCC
The DNA here is from genome assembly GCF_034236695.1 of Oncorhynchus nerka. Lineage (NCBI taxonomy): Eukaryota > Metazoa > Chordata > Actinopteri > Salmoniformes > Salmonidae > Oncorhynchus > Oncorhynchus nerka. The sequence continues at coordinate 10,744,743 of NC_088422.1, read as the reverse complement.
AAAATTGCAACAAAGCATCCTTCACTCATGCTGTCAAACATACCCTCGTAAAACTGACCATCCTACCGATCCTCGACTTCGGCGATGTCATTTACAAAATAGCCTCCAACACTACTCAACAAATTGGATGCAGTCTATCACAGTGCCATCTGTTTTGTCACCAAAGCCCCATATACTACGCACCACTGCGACCTGTACGCTCTCGTTGGCTGGCCATCGCTTCATACTCGTCACCAAACCCACTGTCTCCAGGTCATCTACAGGTCTCTGCTAGGTAAAGCCCCACCTTATCTCAGCTCACTGGTCACCATAGCAGCACCCACCCATAGCACGTGCTCCAGCAGGTATCTCACTGGTCACCCCCAAAGCCAATTCCTCCTTTGGCCGCCTTTCCTTCCAGTTCTCTGCTGCCAATGACTGGAACGAAAATCACTGAAGCTGGAAACGCTTATCTCCCTCACTAGCTTTAAGCACCAGCTGTCAGAGCAGCTCACAGATAACTGCACCTGTAAATAGCCCATCCAACTACCTCATCCCCATACTGTATTTATTTATTTATATATCTTGCTCCTTTGCACCCCAGTATCTCTACTTGCGCATTAATCTTCTGCACATTCCACCATTCCAGTGTTTAATTGCTATATTGTAATTACTTCGCCACCATGGCCTATTAATTGCCTTATCTCTCTTATCCTACCTCATTTGCACATACTGTATATAGACTTTTCTACTGTATTGACTGTATGTTTGTTTATTCCATGTGTAACTCTGTGTGGTGTTGTATGTGTCGAACTGCTTTGCTTTCTTGGCCAGGTCGCAGTTGTAAATGAGAACTTGTTCTCAACTAGCCTACCTGGTTAAATAAAGTTGGAATAAATAAAAACGTAACTTATTAGCTACGTTGTTCTTTACACGTATTAACTACGTTGATCTTCCAACGTGAAAGAAATAAAATGTATGTTTTTTTGTGTAAAGGTGGAACAGATATTGTGTCCTGCTTTATGGGCCAGAACGTGACGGTCCCCGTGTACAGAGGAGAGATTCAGACCAGGAACCTGGGCATGGCTGTGGAGGCCTGGAGCTGTGACGGTGAGTGTCGTTGGTCAACTAAATTCAGTCACAGGCCTATTTATTCATTTCATTCAATTAATTTCAATTCATCGTGCAGATGGTCAGGGGCCTGGAAAGTAATTACCACAAGAATCCCAAATTAAATAATAGTTTAAAACATAATACTTTCAAACCTTGCGTACATTTGTATGGATCACATACTGTACTATATGTCTCTATTATGCATGGGAATACTTTGGAACACATTTCCAAAGTTAAAATCACTTGGCGCTGGTGTTTTTGAGGGGTTAAATAAATCACCCGCGGGCCATATTTTGCGCACAAACCGCCAGTTGGGGATCCCTGCTCTATATGGTAATTCACTTTGTGTCATTTGTAAATGGTATCCCCACTCTAGGACGTGCATGATGACACGTGTGTTTCCCTCCCTCAGGAAAGCCAGTGTGGGGGGAGAGTGGTGAGCTGGTGTGTCTGAAGCCAATCCCCTGTCAGCCCACCCACTTCTGGAACGACGAGAATGGGAGCAAATACCACAAGGCTTACTTCTCTTCCTTCCCAGGTCAGTCCGTTAGAGGTGGAGCTTCTCCGGTCAGTCCTGTCCATGTTTAAATGCTAAATTGTAATTATTTCACCACTGGCTTATTTATTGCCTTACCACCCTAATCTTACTACATTTGCACACACTGTATATAGACTTTTCTATTGTGTTATTGACTGTACGTCTGTTTATTCCATGTGTAACTCTGTTTGTCGCTTTGCTTTATCTTGGCCAGGTCACAGTTGTAAATGAGAACTTGTTCTCAACTAACCTACCTGTTTAAATAAAGGTGAAATAAAAAATTAGATGGATAGACAGCTTTTCCTTTCCATAGGAGATGAGCGCTCTAGTACATCTCGATCTTTGCAATGGCTGCTTCTGTGATGGCATGTACAGCACCATTTAAGGGCTATTTCCATTGTAAAGGAGTCTGTACATGATCAATATCCGTCTCAGTTTACTAACAGGCCTGCTCCTCTGCAGGTGTTTGGGCCCACGGTGACTACTGTAAAATCAACCCAAAGACAGGAGGAGTTGTCATGCTTGGCAGAAGGTGAGTCATCAGGCTTACTAATTACCTCGGGAGACAATAAGCGACTAAGCCACCATAGTGTTTTTCTTTGTTTACCTTCAACTCATCCTTGTCTCGATCACAGCGATGGAACTTTGAACCCCAACGGCGTGCGCTTTGGGAGCTCGGAGATCTACAACATTGGTGAGCTATGGGTTTTTCTTACCCCCCCCTACAATGGTTTGTGGTAACAGCAGTTTAGTCTCATTTAGCTGGTCATCATTGATATGACGGAATGTAACAGTCCTCTCTTCTTTCTCTGGTGTTCTTGTTGTCCTTATGAATACTAACGGGCCTAGGCTACATCCCAAATAGCATCCTGTTTCCTGTGTAGTGCACTACTGTTGACCAGAGGCCTATGGCCATTTTTTGCTACTAATCCTGAAGTATCTGCTACTAATCCTGAAGTATCTGCTACTAATCCTGAAGTATCTGCTACTAATCCTGAAGTATCTGCTACTAATCCTGAAGTATCTGCTACTAATCCTGAAGTATCTGCTACTAATCCTGAAGTATCTGCTACTAATCCTGAAGTATCTGCTACTAATCCTGAAGTATCTGCTACTAATCCTGAAGTATCTGCTACTAATCCTGAAGTATCTGCTACTAATCCTGAAGTATCTGCTACTAATCCTGAAGTATCTGCTACTAATCCTGAAGTATCTGCTACTAATCCTGAAGTATCTGCTACTAATCCTGAAGTATCTGCTACTAATCCTGAAGTATCTGCTACTAATCCTGAAGTATCTGCTACTAATCCTGAAGTATCTGCTACTAATCCTGAAGTATCCGCCAATCTGTCAGATATTTTCTAAATGTGTACGCTTTTGTTCTCATCTTGTCTCCAGTGGAGGCCTTTGAGGAAGTGTCCGACAGCCTTTGCGTTCCACAGTACAATGGGGACGGTGAGGAGCGAGTGATCCTGTTCCTGAAGATGACGCCCAACCAGTCCTTCGGCCCGGAGCTGGTACACAAAATTCGCGGAGCCATCCGGAAAGCCCTCTCCGCACGCCACGTACCAGCGCTGTTCCTGGAGACCAGAGACATTCCCGTGAGGACATTCTTCTGTCGTCATTTTCAATGTGTTATGTAGTCACACCCAAAAAGAGCTTTTAAATCGAGAAGAAGAACCCTAATGTTGATGGGCAGAGTAATGCTAACACATTTCCATTATTGTACACGTGTGTACCAGGACACACACACACACACACACAGGCCTGTAAGTGCTGTTATGCATCCCTGGGGCTGTATTCACAGACTGTCTCAGAGTAGGAGTGATGATTTAGGATCAGTTTGGCCTTTTGAGATCACAGTGAATAAGATTACATGGACATAAGTGGGAACTGATGCCAGATCAGCACTCTTATTTAGAGAAGCTTGGTACATGTATATGTCCCCTGACCCTTTGTGTTATGCTTTCTGTCTGTCCAGTACACCCTCAGTGGGAAGAAGGTGGAGGTGGCTGTGAAGCAGGTGATCGCTGGGAGGGAGGTAACACAGCGAGGGGCCTTCTCCAACCCGGACTCCCTTGACCTCTACAAGAACCTGCCAGAGCTCCAGAACTTCTGAGAACTTCTACAGTACACATGAAAAACAAACAACGAGGAGAGAAAAAAAAAGACGGTTTCCCCCAGAAACTCTTGTCCAGTTGAAGAGGAGAGGAGCTGGGTCATTGGGTACAGGCCATTGAATGGTGGCCCTGGTTTCTCTTCCGCCTCTAACTCTTCAGTGATCTCCTGACCTCACCTGGCCATCCCATTGGCTCCCTCTGGGTTCAGGACTGACCAAAAAAAAAAAGAATAAAAAAGGAATCCAGAAAAATGCGACGTACTAACATCCCCCATTGCCCTTTTGGGAATGCCTTTGCTTTGGCTTGTGTACATTTCTAGATATTCCTCTTTTTACGGGACTGGAGATGTGCTTCTCACTGTTGTGCTAGTGGTGTTAACGTCGTGGCCTAACTTATTATGATAAAACAGAGGTGAGTAAGTATGGACCTGCCAATGGGACCCAGGTGTTTTAAAAGAACGTTGCCTTTTTGTTTTTATAGCTTTATTGCTATAAAGGGATGAGGGAGTGGTGGTGTTGAAAGATCATTTTGATCACATTTTAACTTTACTGTTACCTTTTTTTAAATGAACACAGCCAGTCAATCTTCAAAACAGAGTTAAAAAAAAAAAAAATAGCATCCCGTCCCACTTAACACATTGTAGTCCTGCCCACCTGCTAGTCCCACCCACACAAACGTCGTTAAGTTTGTTGCAAAGAAGAGAGTGGACTCGGTTATTATTACTCTGGCTATTCACCCTTATTTATGGCAGCTCCTCAGTGGGTGGAGGAGACACACTTTTTTCCAAATGACCAATGAAATGGCTGTGATGAATACACAGCAGATTTTAGGCAATTAACGAGCCCCCTAGAGACTTCCTGGTTTTATGTTATTACGGCGATCACAGCTGAGCTGGTATTATACTGTATTGGGGTTTTCCCCCCCCCCCATAGAGTAAGGCTTTGTTGTTTAACTCTAAAATAGATTTTAGACACTACTGAACGCTAGTCATTGGCACTGAGATGTTCCTTGATCTGTTTTTTTTTTTTTTTTTTCGATTTTTATTTGATTTGATTTTTTTAGTTGTGTCGTCAGTTTAGATTAAAATGCGTGTTTAGATGCATGTCTCCAAACAGCTATACTTATCTCTTGTTGTGGTGAGCCATGAAATCACCTCAGTTAAACACTATTGATAGTGGTGTTGTGCTGTAGTCAGTTGACCAATCACTACACTAATTCTACATAAAATAGTCAAATCATCTGTTTTCATTTTATAAAACTGACCCATCACTGCAGTACAAAAATAAAGCTTGCCATTTCAACCAATCACCACACATTTAGCACGTTTCAATCAAGCCACACGCCAACAAACGTTTTTCCCTCGTCAGCGTATTTTCACCAAGTTAGACAACGTCATCGACAGTTACTGATATGGACATCGTTCCAAAGTGACCTCGACGGAGACTGAGTTGGGTTTAAGACCCTCGTAAATTGTGTTTAGGGTGGGGGAGCTTTCATGGTTTTACTACAGGGTTTTATTCTCTGTTTAGGGAATCAACTAAGCACTTAGGTCACAAAACATTAATTATCTTTGTCTACGTCCCAAATGCCATCCTAAATGCTCCTAAATGCTCTACATTTGACCGGGAGTTTAGAGTGCCTTTTGGGACGGAACTCTCCGTCAGATTCACATTCCTGAGAATATTCCATTTTAGTCTTCTTTCATCTGGTTTCACTTCTGTTGCTGTACCTTCCTCCAAGAAACATATGTCTATTTGAATGCGTTCATTTCCTCCATATATTTTAAGGTACAGCCTTTTTTTAAATTTAATGTGTTTTTGCGTAAACAATTATATTGGTTCATGTATGATGAATGTGTCATTGACTGTGATACAGTATATGGAGATATATATATATGTAATGTGTTCTTGTACCGTGAACTACTTTGCATTGTCCCTGTAACCAATAAATGGACAAAGATGCATATTCTATTCAATACAGCACCTGTTGGTGATCAAATAAAATGTAACAACTCTTAATTTCATCACCGTTGCACGGGTTACCAAGTGGCGCAGCAGACTTAGGCACTGCTAGAGGCGTCACTACAAACACCCTGGTTTGAATCTAGGCTGTATCATACCTGGCATTGATTGGGAGTCCCATAGGGCTGCGCACGATCGTCAGCATCCGGGTTTGGCTGGGGTAGGCAGTCATTGTAAATAAAAAATGTGTTCTTAACTGAAGTTTAAATAAAATGACTGTTTCAAATACTGTTGTCAAACACCACTTTTGGAAAATAGCATCAGGTATCTCAAATGAAAAACACTATTTCAATATGGGGTATCCTTCAGAATGAGGGATCCTTTAAAAAAAAATAGTTTTCCTTTTGGAAATTCATGGGTGAATTCATGTCATTCACCGACCACAACGAACAGGCACTTTTTTTAATTGACCTTTAAGAACAAATTCTTATTTTCAATGACTGCCTAGGAACAGTGGGTTTTACTGCCTGTTCATGGGCAGAACGTCCAACGCTCTAACCACTAGGCTACGCTGCCGCCTCTACACTCTAACCACTAGGCTTTGTACCTTGTCAGCTCGGGGGTTTGAACTTGCAACCTTCCGGTTACTAGTCCAACGCTCTAACCACTAGGCTACGCTGCCGCCTCTACACTCTAACCACTAGGCTACGCTGCCGCCTCTACACTCTAACCACTAGGCTACGCTGCCGCCTCTACACTCTAACCACTAGGCTACCCTGCCGCCTCTACACTCTAACCACTAGGCTACGCTGCCGCCTCTACACTCTAACCACTAGGCTACGCTGCCGCCTCTACACTCTAACCACTAGGCTACGCTGCCGCCTCTACACTCTAACCACTAGGCTACGCTGCCGCCTCTACACTCTAACCACTAGGCTACGCTGCCGCCACTTAAAGCACTCTTGGGTTGTAGACTGCTGCTGGTCCGGTCCCCTTGGCCTAGAAGGTTGAAGTAGGGTGACGTGGCACCAAGAATCAAAGCTGTTTTTTTTTAAATTTATTTAAATTGATGTATAGCAGAAGGTGAAATACCTTGCAGGATTTATTTGTATTTATTTATTTTTACAAACAAAATAATTGATACATCAAAAGGCGAAGGTGACCACTGCTTTACATACTGATGACAATGGAGTCGGTGGAGGAGCGCTGTTACCCCACAAGCCTGTTCCTGCTTCAGTCCTTCCTCAGTGTCATATCAGAGGGGGATGAAGCGCAGGAAAAGGCCACGGCTACACAGAGGATCTATATATAATGTCCAACCCCATGATTGATTGCTGCGACGCGTGATACATTCTTTGTGATGAAAAGATCCGTCAACAATACAACCCCCAGATGCACAACAACCCCCCCACAGGTCAGGGATTTCCCTGACTGCAAATCAAGATCCCTCCACCGTCCAATGGATGATATACTAGGGCCATTCTATTGTAAATGAACACACACAACAACGACAAAAAATAGCATTTGGACTGGCTTGTTGAATTGACATGGAATGACACATTTAAAGAGGCGGTACATTATTTGCTGAGGCAAAAATGTTCTGTATCTTTAACTGATTATGAAACGGTGTTCACTTTGATTCTGCTGCAGTCTGCTGGGAGACTGTAGATGCAGTCTGCTGGGAGACTGTAGATGCAGTCTGTAGATGCAGTCTGCTGGGAGAATGTAGATGCAGCATGTGACTCCGTGTGCCAGCTCAACATGTCCAGGTTTTCCACAGGAGCAGCCAGGGCTGTGTTCAGTGGGGCCCAATGCATAGAAACACACAATGTAAACCTACACATACAGACTTGATTACAATACAAACACAGATGCACACACACACACACAATCATGCACTTACAATACACACACACAATCATGCACTTACAATACAAACACACAATCATGCACTTACAATACAAACACACAATCATGCACTTACAATACAAACACACAATCATGCACTTACAATACAAACACACAATCATGCACTTACAATACAAACACACAATCATGCACACACACAATCATGCACTTACAATACAAACACACAATCATGCACTTACAATACAAACACACAATCATGCACTTACAATACAAACACACAATCATGCACTTACAATACAAACACACAATCATGCACTTACAATACAAACACACAATCATGCACACACACAATCATGCACTTACAATCATGCACTTACAATACAAACACACAATCATGCACTTACAATACAAACACACAATCATGCACTTACAATACAAACACACAATCATGCACACACACAATCATGCACTTACAATCATGCACTTACAATACAAACACACAATCATGCACTTACAATACAAACACACAATCATGCACTTACAATACAAACACACAATCATGCACACACACAATCATGCACTTACAATCATGCACTTACAATACAAACACACAATCATGCACACACACAATCATGCACTTACAATACAAACACAGATGCACACACACACACACAAATCATGCACATTCATATATAATGACATTAGGAGTATATGCCATAGAATTGGATTATTTTAATAGTTCATTTTCATAATGTATTTTTATTTATTGAACCTTTTATTTAACAAGGCAAGTCTTAGAATGTACCTAATTATGACATAGCCACTCAATTGTAATGAGGATTTTGGGTGACAGAAATTCAATTACATTTACACACACACACACGTTTGTTTTACTATCCTAGTGGGGACCAAACAATTGATTCTCATTGAAGATCCTATTTTCCACCAACACCTAAACCTTAACCCCCAAACCATAATCCTAACCCGGTGAAATGTTCCCACTTGAATTTTCTTTGTTTTACTATCTTTGAGAACTTTTGGTCGTCACAAGGATACTAAAACCAAATAAACACCAAGCAACACTTTACTTGAAGGAGGTATAGACCAGCATTGATAACACACCATCATTCACACGTGTTCAATACCAATGGAAAGAGATTTCTTTTAAATAAAAATCCTCACAGAAACACATCTTTCTTTGGCCATTGTACAACTGGAATGTTTTGGTGTCACAGTACCCAGTCCCCTGAAACACCACCACACACACATCAGACAATACGTTATTACATTATTGAAAGGTATTATGTTATCCTGTGCTATTAGTTTAGGCCTATTCATTCTTACAAGCCTCTTGACTCTTTTTACTAGGCACATTTCACATGAGTATCCATGTTGTTTTCTGAAATGGCGTTTTGTGGAGCCGATATCTTTGCTATTTGTTTAAAGTTCTAAATCGACAGATTGAGAAACGAGGAGTTTCAGACTGCGGTTGGAAAGCCGCCCACAGAGCTCCAACTGAAAGGTGCAGGATGAGTCTCGACAAGGCGATGTCAGTGACAGCACAACCACATCCGGAAATAAATTGGAAGGAATCGTGACGCTCAACCCATCTTGTCTGTGCAATCTCAAATATGATTCATCTACCCCTCTTTCCCTCTCGCTTGTGTGTTTTTTCACTCCTGACAGACACGGTGATCAAAAAGGCAGGATGAACAGGATCGGCTTCAAAAGATCAGGGGATGCTCTCTCCATGTTAATGCTGTCATTTGTAGCAGTAGGACAGGCAAATACACATGTTCCATTTGGAGCTCGGTGCCCTATTGAGAAAGAGAGGAGGCGGGTGTGGGTCACCCACTGGCAGATACGGTGTGTCAAGCTTTCCTATCACCTCGCCAATATCCCAATCTGATTGAAATGTTAAACGCATGCTCTTCTGTAAATTGCCCGTGCTTAACATGCAATCTCTGTTCTAGGCCTCTGCACAGTGGGAAGTTGTTCATTTTACATTGATGTCTTCTTCTCTGGTATAATGTTACATGGGTGTCTTCTTCTTCTCTGGTATAATGTTACATGGATGTCTTCTTCTCTGGTATAATGTTACATGGATGTCTTCTTCTCTGGTATAATGTTACATGGGTGTCTTCTTCTTCTCTGGTATAATGTTACATGGATGTCTTCTTCTCTGGTATAATGTTACATGGGTGTCTTCTTCTTCTCTGGTATAATGTTACATGGATGTCTTCTTCTCTGGTATAATGTTACATGGGTGTCTTCTTCTCTGGTATAATGTTACATGGGTGTCTTCTTCTCTGGTATAATGTTGACATAGATGTCTTCTTCTCTGGTATAATGTTACATGGGTGTCTTCTTCTCTGGTATAATGTTACATGGGTGTCTTCTTCTTCTCTGGTATAATGTTACATGGATGTCTTCTTCTCTGGTATAATGTTACATGGATGTCTTCTTCTCTGGTATAATGTTACATGGATATCTTCTTCTTCTCTGGTATAATGTTGACATGGATGTCTTCTTCTCTGGTATAATGTTGACATGGATGTCTTCTCTGGTATAATGTTACATGGATGTCTTCTTCTCTGGTATAATGTTACATGGATGTCTTCTTCTTCTCTGGTATAATGTTACATGGATGTCTTCTTCTTCTCTGGTATAATGTTGACATGGATGTCTTCTTCTCTGGTATAATGTTACATGGATGTCTTCTTCTCTGGTATAATGTTACATGGATGTCTTCTTCTTCTCTGGTATAATGTTACATGGATGTCTTCTTCTTCTGGTATAATAATGGTATAATGTTACATGGATGTCTTCTTCTCTGGTATAATGTTGACATGGATGTCTTCTTCTCTGGTATAATGTTGACATGGATGTCTTCTTCTTCTCTGGTATAATGTTGACATGGATGTCTTCTTCTCTGGTATAATGTTACATGGATGTCTTCTTCTTCTCTGGTATAATGTTGACATGGATGTCTTCTTCTCTGGTATAATGTGACATGGATGTCTTCTTCTCTCTGGTATAATGTTGACATGGATGTCTTCTTCTTCTCTGGTATAATGTTGACATGGATGTCTTCTTCTTCTCTGGTATAATGTTGACATGGATGTCTTATTCCTCTCTGGTATAATGTTGACATGGATGTCTTCTTCTTCTCTGGTATAATGTTGACATGGATGTCTTCTTCTCTGGTATAATGTTGACATGGATGTCTTCTTCTCTGGTATAATGTTGACATGGATGTCTTCTTCTTCTCTGGTATAATGTTGACATGGATGTCTTCTTCTTCTCTGGTATAATGTTGACATGGATGTGTTCTTCTTCTCTGGTATAATGTTGACATGGATGTCTTCTTCCTCTCTGGTATAATGTTGACATGGATGTCTTCTTCTCTGGTATAATGTTACATGGATGTCTTCTTCTCTGGTATAATGTTACATGGATGTCTTCTTCTTCTCTGGTATAATGTTACATGGATGTCTTCTTCTTCTCTGGTATAATGTTACATGGATGTCTTCTTCTCTGGTATAATGTTACATGGATGTCTTCTTCTTCTCTGGTATAATGTTACATGGATGTCTTCTTCTTCTCTGGTATAATGTTACATGGATGTCTTCTTCTCTGGTATAATGTTACATGGATGTCTTCTTCTCTGGTATAATGTTGACATGGATGTCTTCTTCTCTGGTATAATGTGACATGGATGTCTTCTTCTTCTCTGGTATAATGTTGACATGGATGTCTTATTCCTCTCTGGTATAATGTTGACATGGATGTCTTCTTCTTCTCTGGTATAATGTTGACATGGATGTCTTCTTCTCTGGTATAATGTGACATGGATGTCTTCTTCTTCTCTGGTATAATGTTACATGGATGTCTTCTTCTTCTCTGGTATAATGTTGACATGGATGTCTTCTTCTCTGGTATAATGTTACATGGATGTCTTCTTCTCTGGTATAATGTTACATGGATGTCTTCTTCTTCTCTGGTATAATGTTACATGGATGTCTTCTTCTTCTCTGGTATAATGTTACATGGATGTCTTCTTCTCTGGTATAATGTTACATGGATGTCTTCTTCTGGATGTCTTCTGGTATAATGTTACATGGATGTCTTCTTCTTCTCTGGTATAATGTTACATGGATGTCTTCTTCTTCTCTGGTATAATGTTACATGGATGTCTTCTTCTCTGGTATAATGTTGACATGGATGTCTTCTTCTCTGGTATAATGTTGACATGGATGTCTTCTTCTTCTCTGGTATAATGTTGACATGGATGTCTTCTTCTCTGGTATAATGTTACATGGATGTCTTCTTCTTCTCTGGTATAATGTTGACATGGATGTCTTCTTCTCTGGTATAATGTGACATGGATGTCTTCTTCTCTGGTATAATGTTGACATGGATGTCTTCTTCTTCTCTGGTATAATGTTGACATGGATGTCTTCTTCTTCTCTGGTATAATGTTGACATGGATGTCTTATTCCTCTCTGGTATAATGTTGACATGGATGTCTTCTTCTTCTCTGGTATAATGTTGACATGGATGTCTTCTTCTCTGGTATAATGTTGACATGGATGTCTTCTTCTCTGGTATAATGTTGACATGGATGTCTTCTTCTTCTCTGGTATAATGTTGACATGGATGTCTTCTTCTTCTCTGGTATAATGTTGACATGGATGTGTTCTTCTTCTCTGGTATAATGTTGACATGGATGTCTTCTTCCTCTCTGGTATAATGTTGACATGGATGTCTTCTTCTCTGGTATAATGTTACATGGATGTCTTCTTCTCTGGTATAATGTTACATGGATGTCTTCTTCTTCTCTGGTATAATGTTACATGGATGTCTTCTTCTTCTCTGGTATAATGTTGACATGGATGTCTTCTTCTCTGGTATAATGTTACATGGATGTCTTCTTCTCTGGTATAATGTTACATGGATGTCTTCTTCTTCTCTGGTATAATGTTACATGGATGTCTTCTTCTTCTCTGGTATAATGTTACATGGATGTCTTCTTCTCTGGTATAATGTTACATGGATGTCTTCTTCTCTGGTATAATGTTGACATGGATGTCTTCTTCTCTGGTATAATGTGACATGGATGTCTTCTTCTTCTCTGGTATAATGTTGACATGGATGTCTTCTTCTTCTCTGGTATAATGTTGACATGGATGTCTTCTTCTCTGGTATAATGTTACATGGATGTCTTCTTCTTCTCTGGTATAATGTTGACATGGATGTCTTCTTCTCTGGTATAATGTGACATGGATGTCTTCTTCTCTGGTATAATGTTGACATGGATGTCTTCTTCTTCTCTGGTATAATGTTGACATGGATGTCTTCTTCTTCTCTGGTATAATGTTGACATGGATGTCTTATTCCTCTCTGGTATAATGTTGACATGGATGTCTTCTTCTTCTCTGGTATAATGTTGACATGGATGTCTTCTTCTCTGGTATAATGTTGACATGGATGTCTTCTTCTTCTCTGGTATAATGTTGACATGGATGTCTTCTTCTTCTCTGGTATAATGTTGACATGGATGTCTTCTTCTTCTCTGGTATAATGTTGACATGGATGTGTTCTTCTTCTCTGGTATAATGTTGACATGGATGTCTTCTTCCTCTCTGGTATAATGTTGACATGGATGTCTTCTTCTCTGGTATAATGTTGACATGGATGTCTTCTTCTTCTCTGGTATAATGTTGACATGGATGTCTTCTTCTCTGGTATAATGTTGACATGGATGTCTTCTTCTTCTCTGGTATAATGTTACATGGATGTCTTCTTCCTCTCTGGTATAATGTTACATGGATGTCTTCTTCTTCTCTGGTATAATGTTACATGGATGCCTTCTTCTCTGGTATAATGTTGACATGGATGTCTTCTTCTCTGGTATAATGTTGACATGGATGTCTTCTTCTTCTCTGGTATAATGTTGACATGGATGTCTTCTTCTTCTCTGGTATAATGTTGACATGGATGTGTTCTTCTTCTCTGGTATAATGTTGACATGGATGTCTTCTTCCTCTCTGGTATAATGTTGACATGGATGTCTTCTTCTCTGGTATAATGTTACATGGATGTCTTCTTCTCTGGTATAATGTTACATGGATGTCTTCTTCTTCTCTGGTATAATGTTACATGGATGTCTTCTTCTTCTCTGGTATAATGTTGACATGGATGTCTTCTTCTCTGGTATAATGTTACATGGATGTCTTCTTCTCTGGTATAATGTTACATGGATGTCTTCTTCTTCTCTGGTATAATGTTACATGGATGTCTTCTTCTTCTCTGGTATAATGTTACATGGATGTCTTCTTCTTCTCTGGTATAATGTTACATGGATGTCTTCTTCTCTGGTATAATGTTGACATGGATGTCTTCTTCTCTGGTATAATGTGACATGGATGTCTTCTTCTTCTCTGGTATAATGTTGACATGGATGTCTTCTTCTTCTCTGGTATAATGTTGACATGGATGTCTTCTTCTGGTATAATGTTACATGGATGTCTTCTTCTTCTCTGGTATAATGTTGACATGGATGTCTTCTTCTCTGGTATAATGTTGACATGGATGTCTTCTTCTCTGGTATAATGTTGACATGGATGTCTTCTTCTTCTCTGGTATAATGTTGACATGGATGTCTTCTTCTTCTCTGGTATAATGTTGACATGGATGTCTTCTTCCTCTCTGGTATAATGTTGACATGGATGTCTTCTTCTTCTCTGGTATAATGTTGACATGGATGTCTTCTTCTCTGGTATAATGTTGACATGGATGTCTTCTTCTTCTCTGGTATAATGTTGACATGGATGTCTTCTTCTTCTCTGGTATAATGTTGACATGGATGTCTTCTTCTTCTCTGGTATAATGTTGACATGGATGTGTTCTTCTTCTCTGGTATAATGTTGACATGGATGTCTTCTTCCTCTCTGGTATAATGTTGACATGGATGTCTTCTTCTCTGGTATAATGTTGACATGGATGTCTTCTTCTTCTCTGGTATAATGTTGACATGGATGTCTTCTTCTCTGGTATAATGTTGACATGGATGTCTTCTTCTTCTCTGGTATAATGTTACATGGATGTCTTCTTCCTCTCTGGTATAATGTTACATGGATGTCTTCTTCTTCTCTGGTATAATGTTACATGGATGTCTTCTTCCTCTCTGGTATAATGTTGACATGGATGTCTTCTTCTCTGGTATAATGTTACATGGATGTCTTCTTCTTCTCTGGTATAATGTTGACATGGATGTCTTCTTCTTCTCTGGTATAATGTTACATGGATGTCTTCTTCCTCTCTGGTATAATGTTGACATGGATGTCTTCTTCTCTGGTATAATGTTACATGGATGTCTTCTTCTTCTCTGGTATAATGTTACATGGATGTCTTCTTCCTCTCTGGTATAATGTTGACATGGATGTCTTCTTCGTCTCTGGTATAATGTTACATGGATGTCTTCTTCTTCTCTGGTATAATGTTACATGGATGTCTTCTTCCTCTCTGGTATAATGTTGACATGGATGTCTTCTTCTTCTCTGGTATAATGTTACATGGATGTCTTCTTCCTCTCTGGTATAATGTTGACATGGATGTCTTCTTCCTCTCTGGTATAATGTTGACATGGATGTCTTCTTCTTCTCTGGTATAATGTTGACATGGATGTCTTCTTCTTCTCTGGTATAATGTTGACATGGATGTCTTCTTCTTCTCTGGTATAATGTTACATGGATGTCTTCTTCTTCTCTGGTATAATGTTACATGGATGTCTTCTTCCTCTCTGGTATAATGTTGACATGGATGTCTTCTTCTCTGGTATAATGTTACATGGATGTCTTCTTCTTCTCTGGTATAATGTTACATGGATGTCTTCTTCCTCTCTGGTATAATGTTGACATGGATGTCTTCTTCCTCTCTGGTATAATGTTACATGGATGTCTTCTTCTTCTCTGGTATAATGTTACATGGATGTCTTCTTCCTCTCTGGTATAATGTTGACATGGATGTCTTCTTCTTCTCTGGTATAATGTTACATGGATGTCTTCTTCTTCTCTGGTATAATGTTACATGGATGTCTTCTTCCTCTCTGGTATAATGTTGACATGGATGTCTTCTTCTTCTCTGGTATAATGTTGACATGGATGTCTTCTTCTTCTCTGGTATAATGTTACATGGATGTCTTCTTCTTCTCTGGTATAATGTTGACATGGATGTCTTCTTCTCTGGCATAATGTTGACATGGATGTCTTCTTCTCTGGCATAATGTTGACATGGATGTCTTCTTCTCTGGCATAATGTTGACATGGATGTCTTCTTCTCTGGTATAATGTTGACATGGATGTCTTCTTCTCTGGCATAATGTTGACATGGATGTCTTCTTCTTCTCTGGTATAATGTTACATGGATGTCTTCTTCTTCTCTGGTATAATGTTGACATGGATGTCTTCTTCTCTGGCATAATGTTGACATGGATGTCTTCTTCTCTGGTATAATGTTGACATGGATGTCTTCTTCTTCTCTGGTATAATGTTGACATGGATGTCTTCTTCCTCTCTGGTATAATGTTGACATGGATGTCTTCTTCTCTGGTATAATGTTGACATGGATGTCTTCTTCTTCTCTGGTATAATGTTACATGGATGTCTTCTTCTTCTCTGGTATAATGTTGACATGGATGTCTTCTTCTCTGGCATAATGTTGACATGGATGTCTTCTTCTCTGGCATAATGTTGACATGGATGTCTTCTTCTCTGGCATAATGTTGACATGGATGTCTTCTTCTCTGGTATAATGTTGACATGGATGTCTTCTTCTCTGGCATAATGTTGACATGGATGTCTTCTTCTTCTCTGGTATAATGTTACATGGATGTCTTCTTCTTCTCTGGTATAATGTTGACATGGATGTCTTCTTCTCTGGTATAATGTTGACATGGATGTCTTCTTCTTCTCTGGTATAATGTTACATGGATGTCTTCTTCCTCTCTGTTGACATGGATGTCTTCTTCTCTGGCATAATGTTGACATGGATGTCTTCTTCTCTGGCATAATGTTGACATGGATGTCTTCTTCTCTGGTATAATGTTGACATGGATGTCTTCTTCCTCTCTGGTATAATGTTGACATGGATGTCTTCTTCTCTGGTATAATGTTGACATGGATGTCTTCTTCTTCTCTGGTATAATGTTGACATGGATGTCTTCTTCTTCTCTGGTATAATGTTGACATGGATGTCTTCTTCTCTGGTATAATGTTGACATGGATGTCTTCTTCTTCTCTGGTATAATGTTACATGGATGTCTTCTTCTCTGGTATAATGTTGACATGGATGTCTTCTTCTTCTCTGGTATAATGTTGACATGGATGTCTTCTTCTTCTCTGGTATAATGTTGACATGGATGTCTTCTTCTTCTCTGGTATAATGTTGACATGGATGTCTTCTTCTTCTCTGGTATAATGTTGACATGGATGTCTTCTTCTTCTCTGGTATAATGTTGACATGGATGTCTTCTTCTTCTCTGGTATAATGTTGACATGGATGTCTTCTTCCTCTCTGGTATAATGTTGACATGGATGTCTTCTTCTTCTCTGGTATAATGTTGACATGGATGTCTTCTTCTTCTCTGGTATAATGTTGACATGGATGTCTTCTTCTTCTCTGGTATAATGTTGACATGGATGTCTTCTTCTTCTCTGGTATAATGTTGACATGGATGTCTTCTTCCTCTCTGGTATAATGTTGACATGGATGTCTTCTTCCTCTCTGGTATAATGTTACATGGATGTCTTCTTCCTCTCTGGTATAATGTTACATGGATGTCTTCTTCCTCTCTGGTATAATGTTACATGGATGTCTTCTTCTTCTCTGGTATAATGTTACATGGATGTCTTCTTCTTCTCTGGTATAATGTTACATGGATGTCTTCTTCTTCTCTGGTATAATGTTACATGGATGTCTTCTTCCTCTCTGGTATAATGTTGACATGGATGTCTTCTTCCTCTCTGGTATAATGTTGACATGGATGTCTTCTTCCTCTCTGGTATAATGTTGACATGGATATCGAGCGGGAAAAGACTGTAGCAGGAAGGAGCAATACAGATCAGAAGAGGCAGATTGATGTTGATGGTTATTGGCACTATACTATTAATAATGTGTCACCAGGGGCTTGTGTCGTTCTGAATGGACATTATGGAAATACTCAGTATACTATGGAAATGTTTATGCTGTTTATTACATTATTTCACATTACACTTGTTGACTGATGCAGTATAACGGGGCGGCAGGTAGCCTAGTGGTTAGAGCGTTAGGTCACTAACTGAAAGGTTGCTTGGATCAAATCCCAGAGCTGACAAGGTAAAAATCTGTTGTTCTGCCCCTAAACAAGGCAGTTAACCCACTGTTCCTAGGCCGACATTGTCAATAAGAATGTGTTCTTAACTGACTTGCCTAGTTAAATTTAAAAAATAATTATAATTTCCTGTCTCTGGAAGGTGCAGGCAACAGCATGTAAACCAGTCAGTGTGTGTGAATGCACAACCAGGAAGTGGTTGAGAGAGAGAGAGAGGTCACAGCTGATTTAGATATGGAACATAAAATGTAGCAAAAGTCAATTTTACACCCCATTAGTTTTATTACACAAAGGGCCGTGAGAGTCTCCCCAGCGAATCATCTGTCAGCCTTTTAGTTTATTAAATGAATAAGAAGTAGCGGCGACGGATCTACTACTCTTAGGTTAACCACTGCTGCCTGGGACATTACAGGGAAATAGCATGGTCGTGTGGGACAAGCCAAGAACACCATTGTGACAAGCTCCAAGAGTGATTGACAAGTTGGGGCTGCTATGAAAGTTGTCACACTGGTTCCAACCATTACATTCAGCGCCTGACCACTGTTAGTGCCCAGCCAGCCAGCAGGAGCATCTCAGCTGGGAATGTACCCTTTACAAACGACACAAAGGAGATGTTGAAAGTAGTTTGCAGGCAGCTAACTAGAAATGACGTTTTACATGGGCTTTGATATAGCTGAGAGACTGCTGCAGCCCTGTAAAAGAGAGACCTGGGTTCTCAGTCTGTATGACTGCTGTAGCCCTGTAAAAGAGAGACCTAGGGTCTCAGTCTGTATGACTGCTATAGCCCTGTAAAGGAGAGACCTGGGGTCTCAGTCTGTATGACTGCTGCAGCCCTGTAAAAGAGAGACCTAGGGTCTCAGTCTGTATGACTGCTGCAGCCCTGTAAAAGAGAGACCTAGGGTCTCAGTCTGTATGACTGCTGCAGCCCTGTAAAAGAGAGACCTAGGGTCTCAGTCTGTATGACTGCTGTAGCCCTGTAAAAGAGAGACCTAGGGTCTCAGTCTGTATGACTGCTGCAGCCCTGTAAAAGAGAGACCTGGGGTCTCAGTCTGTATGACTGCTGTAGCCCTGTAAAAGAGAGACCTGGGGTCTCAGTCTGTATGACTGCTGCAGCCCTGTAAAAGAGAGACCTGGGGTCTCAGTCTGTATGACTGCTGCAGCCCTGTAAAAGAGAGACCTGGGGTCTCAGTCTGTATGACTGCTGCAGCCCTGTAAAAGAGAGACCTGGGGTCTCAGTCTGTATGACTGCTGCAGCCCTGTAAAAGAGAGACCTAGGGTCTCAGTCTGTATGACTGCTGGGGTCTCAGCCCTGTAAAAGAAAAGAGACCTGGGGTCTCAGTCTGTATGACTGCTGCAGCCCTGTAAAAGAGAGACCTGGGGTCTCAGTCTGTATGACTGCTGCAGCCCTGTAAAAGAGAGACCTGGGGTCTCAGTCTGTATGACTGCTGCAGCCCTGTAAAAGAGAGACATGGGGTCTCAGTCTGTATGACTGCTGTAGCCCTGTAAAAGAGAGACCTGGGGTCTCAGTCTGTATGACTGCTGGAGCCCTGTAAAACTGAGCAGCCCTGGGGTCTCAGTCTGTATGACTGCTGCAGCCCTGTAAAAGAGAGACCTGGGTTCTCAGTCTGTATGACTGCTGCAGCCCTGTAAAAGAGAGACCTAGGGTCTGTCTGTATGACTGCTGCAGCCCTGTAAAAGAGAGACCTGGGGTCTCAGTCTGTATGACTGCTGCAGCCCTGTAAAAGAGAGACATGGGGTCTCAGTCTGTATGACTGCTGTAGCCCTGTAAAAGAGAGACCTGGGGTCTCAGTCTGTATGACTGCTGCAGCCCTGTAAAAGAGAGACCTGGGGTCTCAGTCTGTATGACTGCTGCAGCCCTGTAAAAGAGAGACCTGGGGTCTCAGTCTGTATGACTGCTGCAGCCCTGTAAAAGAGAGACCTGGGTTCTCAGTCTGTATGACTGCTGCAGCCCTGTAAAAGAGAGACCTAGGGTCTGTCTGTATGACTGCTGCAGCCCTGTAAAAGAGAGACCTGGGGTCTCAGTCTGTATGACTGCTGCAGCCCTGTAAAAGAGAGACCTGGGTTCTCAGTCTGTATGACTGCTGCAGCCCTGTAAAAGAGAGACCTAGGGTCTGTCTGTATGACTGCTGCAGCCCTGTAAAAGAGAGACCTAGGGTCTCAGTCTGTATGACTGCTGCAGCCCTGTAAAAGAGAGACCTAGGGTCTCAGTCTGTATGACTGAAGCAGCCCTGTAAAAGAGAGACCTGGGGTCTCAGTCTGTATGACTGAGGATCCGCGTTTATAGATTAATTTAAATGAAATGTTTGCAGAGACTGCATTCAAGGTAAATGCTGCCTATGTCAGCTCAATCAATTTGAACTCAGATCTTCTTCAGATTGAATCCAGCCCAACTTTATATTTTTAACCTTTTTTTGACAGGAAGTCAAAGCTGAGACCAAGGTCTCTTTTACAGGTGAACCCTGTTTAGCACAACAATACACATCAAAATACACATCCCAATGTATACATTAATATACACGCTAATATGTACAACTATACACATAAAACTTCCCATCCCAATGTATACATTAATATACACGCTAATATGTACAACTATATACATTGAACTTCACATCCCAATGTATACATTAATATACACGCTAATATGTACAACTATATACATTGAACTTCACATCCCAATGTATACATTAATATACACGCTAATATGTACAAATATACACAAACTTCACATCCCAATGTATACATTAATATTCACGCTAATATGCATAACTATACACAAAAAGCTAAACACAATCAGTCTTAAAAAACAACAATATTGTTCTTCAGTTAAAAAAGGTCCTCTTAACAGCTGTCTGCCATAAAAGCACCAATTCATCAACTTTTAGAGCGTTTGGAGATTATTCCACACGTAAGGTGCAGAAATACAAAAACATAATCACATCTTTCAAACATTAATATTTCCAAAGCATAGAATGCACTTTTAAATTCTCAAACTTTTTAAACATACATTTTAGATTATTTATTCAAAATAGAAATTCTGAGCATGATAGTTTTACAAAGCAAAATAATTTATAATCCAAAAAGATAACGCATAGTATAGCTGCAGCTCTCTGGCTGCTCCCTACTCGGCCATGGGGGGAGAAACGCAAAAATACAGGAAAAAGACAAGAAGGTCATGTCAGACAATGTAAATGAATCTGCTTGAAAGAGTCAAATAAAGAGTTCATCAGGCTCAGTATAGTTAAATGTTTTAATTTAGTTATGCAATGTTTAATTTGAGCCGGATCCTGTTCACCTCTCAGATTTGGACGCCTACTTACCCAGATCCATTACCTCTCGTGACATGATTTATGAATTAGTTCACTGTTTGCACTGTAGACATTCTAATAAACGCGATCAGAATTACATCAAGTTGCCTCCCAGAAAGACCATCAGGCAAAAGCTTAGTGATCTTTCTATGTTGTCATCCTATCCTGCCACACTGATTCCAGACCTGCTCTCTTATTTGTACATAGAGGTTATGGGGAGGGCCAGTGGGGTATGTAACTGATCTTGACACAGGTCTTGGTAGTGGTGGTCAGCTAGTGAAGAGGTCCCTAAATAAAATAAAAAAATAAAATAAAATTACAGTGAAATGCACCTTACAGTGAAATGCTGAATACAACAGGTGTAGTAGACCTTACAGTGAAATGCTGAGTACAACAGGTGTAGTAGACCTTACAGTGAAATGCTGAATACAACAGGTGTAGTAGACCTTACAGTGAAATGCTGAATACAACAGGTGTAGTAGACCTTACAGTGAAATGCTGAATACAACAGGTGTAGTAGACCTTACAGTGAAATGCTGAATACAACAGGTGTAGTAGACCTTACAGTGAAATGCTGAATACAACAGGTGTAGTAGACCTTACAGTGAAATGCTGAATACAACAGGTGTAGTAGACCTTACAGTGAAATGCTGAATACAACAGGTGTAGTAGACCTTACAGTGAAATGCTGAATACAACAGGTGTAGTAGACCTTACAGTGAAATGCTGAATACAACAGGTGTAGTAGACCTTACAGTGAAATGCTGAATACAACAGGTGTAGTAGACCTTACAGTGAAATGCTGAGTACAACAGGTGTAGTAGACCTTACAGTGAAATGCTGAATACAACAGGTGTAGTAGACCTTACAGTGAAATGCTGAATACAACAGGTGTAGTAGACCTTACAGTGAAATGCTGAATACAACAGGTCTAGTAGACCTTACAGTGAAATGCTGAATACAACAGGTGTAGTAGACCTTACAGTGAAATGCTGAATACAACAGGTGTAGTAGACCTTACAGTGAAATGCTGAATACAACAGGTGTAGTAGACCTTACAGTGAAATGCTGAGTACAACAGGTGTAGTAGACCTTACAGTGAAATGCTGAGTACAACAGGTGTAGTAGACCTTACAGTGAAATGCTGAATACAACAGGTGTAGTAGACCTTACAGTGAAATGCTGAATACAACAGGTGTAGTAGACCTTACAGTGAAATGCTGAATACAACAGGTGTAGTAGACCTTACAGTGAAATGCTGAATACAACAGGTGTAGTAGACCTTACAGTGAAATGCTGAATACAACAGGTGTAGTAGACCTTACAGTGAAATGCTGAGTACAACAGGTGTAGTAGACCTTACAGTGAAATGCTGAATACAACAGGTGTAGTAGACCTTACAGTGAAATGCTGAATACAACAGGTGTAGTAGACCTTACAGTGAAATGCTGAATACAACAGGTGTAGTCGACCGTACAGTGAAATGCTGAATACAACAGGTGTAGGTAGACCTTACAGTGAAATGCTGAATACAACAGGTGTAGGTAGACCTTACAGTGAAATGTTTACTTACAAGCCCCTAACCAACAATGCAGTTTTAAGAAAAATAAGTGGTAAGAAAGTATTTACTAAAACAAACTGAAGTAAAAAATAAATAAATAAAATACAAAATAATATTAACAAATAATTAAGGAGCAACAATATAATAACAGTAACGAGGCTATATACAGGTAGTACCGGTAGAGAGTCAATGTGCGGGGGCACAGGTTAGTCGAGGTAATTGAGGTAATATGTACATGTAGGTAGAGGTAAAGTGACTGGATAATAAACAGAGTGTAGCAGCGGCATAAAAATGGGGGGAGAGGGGTGCAAATAGTCTGGGTAGACATTTCATTAGCTTTTCAGGAGTCTTATGGCTTGGGGGGTAGAAGCTGTTATGAAGCCTTTTGCACCTAGACTTGGTGTTCCGGTACTGATTGCCTTACGGTAGCAGAGAGAACAGTCTATGACTAGGATGGCTGGAGTCTTTGGCTATTTTTAGGGCTTCCTCTGACACCGCCTGGTATAGTGGTCCTGGATGACAGGAAGCTTGGCCCCAGTGATGTACTGGGCCTTCCTCTGACACCGCCTGGTATAGTGGTCCTGGATAGCAGGAAGCTTGGCCCCAGTGATGTACTGGGCCGTACGTATTACCCTCTGTAGTGCCTTGCGGTCGGAGGCAGAGCAGTTACCATACCAGGCAGTGATGCAACCAGTCATGCTCTCGATAGTGCGCCTGTAGAACGTTTTGAGGATCTGAGGACCCATGCCAAATGCTTTTCAGTCTCCTGAGGGGGAATAGGCATTGTCGTGCCCTCTTCACGACTGTCTTGGTGTGTTTGGACCTTGTTAGTTTGTTGGTGATGTGGACACCAGGGAACCTGAAGCTCTCAACCTGCTCCACTGCAGCCCCGTCGATGAGAATGAGGGCTTTCTCGGTCTTCCTTTTCCTGTAGTTCACAATCATCTCCTTTGTCTTGAACACGTTGAGGGAGAGGTTGTTGTCCTGGCACCACACTGCCAGGTCTCTGACCTCCTCTCTATAGGCTGTCTCATCGATGTTGGTGATCAGGCCTACCACTGTTGTGTCGTAGGCAAACGTAATGATGGTGTTGGAGTCATGCTTGGCCACGCAGTCATGGGTGAACAGGGAGTACAGGAGGGGATTAAGCACGCACCCCTAAGGGGCCCCCGTGTTGAGGATCAGCGTGGCATAACTTGTAGACTTGTTTACATGCTGAGGTGCGGTTTGATGCTAACCTTACTTTGCTACCTGACAACTTTATGGTTTTTACTTTTTAATTACCGTTTATATTTTTAGTTTTTTCTTCACTCAACTTTTTGAGGACGCTTTATCTGGATGTGGTTCGTCAGGACCTCCACCAGCCGAAGCTAAGTAGTAACATTAACATGACGCTTTATCTGGATGTGGTTCGTCAGGACCTCCACCAGCCGAAGCTAAGTAGTAACATTAACATGATGCTTTATCTGGAACATTAACATGATGCTTTATCTGGATGTGGTTCGTCAGGACCTCCACCAGCCGAAGCTAAGTAGTAACATTAACATGATGCTTTATCTGGATGTGGTTCGTCAGGACCTCCACCAGCCGAAGCTAAGTAGTAACATTAACATGATGCTTTATCTGGATGTGGTTCGTCAGGACCTCCACCAGCCGAAGCTAAGTAGTAACATTAACATGATGCTTTATCTGGATGTGGTTCGTCAGGACCTCCACCAGCCGAGCTAAGTAGTAACATTAACATGATGCTTTATCTGTTCGGACCTCCACCAGCCGAAGCTAAGTAGTAACATTAACATGATGCTTTATCTGGATGTGGTCCTCCACCAGCCGAAGCTAAGTAGTAACATTAACATGATGCTTTATCTGGATGTGGTTCGGGACCTCCACCAGCCGAAGCTAAGTAGTAACATTAACATGATGCTTTATCTGGATGTGGTTCCCACCAGCCGAAGCTAAGTAGTAACATTAACATGATGCTTTATCTGGATGTGGTTCGTCAGGACCTCCACCAGCCGACATTAACATGATGCTTTATCTGGATGTGGTTCGTCTCCACCAGCCGAAGCTAAGTAGTAACATTAACATGATGCTTTATCTGGATGTGGTTCGTCAGGACCTCCACCAGCCGAAGCTAAGTAGTAACATTAACATGATGCTTTATCTGGATGTGGTTCGTCAGGACCTCCACCAGCCGAAGCTAAGTAGTAACATTAACATGATGCTTTATCTGGATGTGGTTCGTCAGGACCTCCACCAGCCGAAGCTAAGTAGTAACATTAACATGATGCTTTATCTGGATGTGGTTCGTCAGGACCTCCACCAGCCGAAGCTAAGTAGTAACATTAACATGATGCTTTATCTGGATGTGGTTCGTCAGGACCTCCACCAGCCGAAGCTAAGTAGTAACATTAACATGATGCCTTCTAATTGCAGTCACTGTACTCATAATATACAGGAGAAGGATCGCCTTACGGCGAGGATAGCTGTGCTGCAAGCCCAGCTTCAGACGCAATCGTTAGGCAAGGGTCATTTCAGTGTAGGAAAGGATGAAACAGCGTCTGTGCCACCAGTAAGTACAGATAGTAGTTTAAATCCCCTCTCACAGTCCCCGCAGCTGGACAATTTTCTCATGGCTTCTGGAAGGAAATGCTCAACCAGTGTCGCTCATTCAGCCGACAGAAACTTTCAACCGGTTCTCCCCATAAAGCAACGGGTCAGAGGCTGAGCCTTCTCTGGTCTCTACTCCTCCCGTTACGGGGTCTGAGACGCTGAAGCCTCCCACCATTAGCTCTGACAAATTGAAAACCCTAGTCAATGGCGACTCCATTACCCGCAGTATTAGACTTAAAACGAATCATCCAGAGATCATACAATGTTTACCAGGGGGCAGGGCTTAAGGCTTATCTGAAGATGGTGCTGGTTAAAGCTAAAACTGGCGAGTGTAGAGAGTATAGAGATATTGTTATCCACGTCGGCACCAACGATGTTAGGATGAAACAGTCAAGAGGTCACCAAGCGCAACATAGCTTCAACGTGTAAATCAGATAGAAAGATGTGTCGGCATCGTAACTGTCTCTGGCCCCCTCCCAGTTAGGGGGAGTGATGAGCTCTACAGCAGAGTCTCACAACTCAATCGCTGGTTGAAAACTGTTTTCCGCCCCTCCCAAAAGGGGGGAGGAAAATTATTTGTAGATAATTGGACCTCTTTCTGGGACTCACCCACAAACAGGACCAAGCATGGCCTGTTGAGGAGTGACGGACTCCATCCTAGCTGGAGGGGTGCTCTCATCTTATCTACGGACATAGACAGGTCTCTAACTCCCCTAGCTCCACAATGAGATATGGTGCAGGCCAGGCAACAGGCTGTTAGCCAGCCTGCCAGCTTAGTGGAGTCTGCCACTAGCACAGTCAGTGTAGTCAGCTCAGCTATCCCCATTGAGACCGTGTCTGTGCCTCGATCTCAGTTAGTCAAAACTAAACATGATGGTGTTCGCTCTAGCAATCTGACTTTAATAAAGACCTCCTCCATTCCTGCCATTAATGAAAGAGATCGTGATACCTCACATCTCAAAATAGGGCTACTTAATGTTAGATCCTTCACTTCCAAGGCAGTAACAGTCAATGAACTAATCACTGATCATAATCTTGATGTGATTGGCTTGACTGAAACATGGCTTAAGCCTGAAGAAATTACTGTGATAAATGAGGCCTCACCTCCTGGTTACACTAGTGACCATATCCCCCGCGCATCCCGCAAAATTCAGAGGTGTTGCTAACATTAATGATAGTAAATTTCAATTTACAAAAAAAACCTGACGTTTTCATCTTTTGAGCTTCTAGTCATGAAATCTATGCAGTTCCTCACTGAGTTCCCTGAATTGCTATCGGACCCTGTAGTCATGGCTGATAATATTCACATTTTTTGGTGACTTTAATATCCACATGGAAAAGTCCACAGGCCACTCCAATAGGCTTTCAGAGCCATCATTGACTCAGTTAGTTTTGTCCAACATGTCTCCGGACCTACTCACTGCCACAGTCATACTCTGGACCTAGTTTTGTCCCGTGGAATAAATGTTGTGGATCTTAATGTTTTTCCTCATAATCCTGGACTATTGGACCACCATTTTATTACGTTTGCAATCGCAACAAATAATCTGCTCAGACCCCAACCAAGGATCATCAAAAGCCATGCTATAAATTCTCAGACAACCCAAAGATTCATAGATGCCCTTCCAGACTCCCTCCACCTACCCAAGGAAGTCAGATTACAAAAATCAGTTAACCACCTAACTGAGGAACTCAATTTAACTTTGCGCAATACCCTAGATGCAGTTGCACCCCTTAAAACAAAAAACATTTGTCATAAGAAACTAGGTCCCTGGTATAGAGAAAATGCCCGAGCCCTGAAGCAAGCTTTTGAAACAGAAATGGCGCCACACCAAACTGGAAGTCTTCCGACTAGCTTGGAAAGACAGTACCGTGTAGTATCGAAGAGCCCTCACTGCTGCTCCATCATCCTATTTTTCCAACTTAATTATTGAAAAGAACAATCCAAAATGTATTTTTGATACTGTCGCAAAGCTAACTAAAAAGCAGCATTCCCAAGGAGAGGATGGCTTTCACTTCAGCAGTGATAAACTTCTTTGAGGAAAATATCATGATCATTAGAAAGCAATTACGGACTCCTCTTTAAATCTGCGTATTCCTCCAAAGCTCAGTTGTCCTGAGTCTGCACAACTCTGCCAGGACCTAGGATAAATGGAGACACTCAAGTTTTTTAATAATATATCTCTTGACACATTGATGAAAATAATAATGTCCTCTAAACCTTCAAGCTGCATACTGGACCCTATTCCAACTAAACTACTGAAAGAGCTGCTTCCTGTGCTTGGCCCTCCTATGTTGAACATAATAAACGTCTCTCTATCCACCGGATGTGTACCAACCTCACTAAAAGTGGCAGTAAGAAAGCCTCTCTTGAAAAAGCCAAACCTTGACCCAGAAAATATAAAAAACTATCAGCCTATATCGAATCTCCCATTCCTCTCAATTTTTTTTGAAAAAGCAACTCACTGCCTTCCAGAAGACAAACAATGTATATGAAATGCTTCAGTTTGGTTTTAGACCCCATCATAGCACTGAGACTGCACTCGTGAAGGTGGTAAATTATCTTTTAATGGCATCAGACCGAGGCTCTGCATCTGTCCTCGTGCTCCTAGACCTTAGTGCTGCTTTTGATACCATCGATCACCACATTCTTTTGGAGAGATTGGAAACCCAAATTGGTCTACACGGACAAGTTCTGGCCTGGTTTAGATCTTATATCAGTTTGTCTCTGTGGATGGTTTGTCCTCTGACAAATCAACTGTAAATTTCGGTGTTCCTCAAGGCTCCATTTTAGGACCACTATTGTTTTATCTCTTGGTGAGGTCATTCAGAAACACAATGTTAACTTCCACTGCTATGTGGATGACACACAGCTGTACATTTGGATGAAACATGGTGAAGCCCCAAAATTGCCCTACGTGGAAGCCTGTGTTTCAGACATAAGGAAGTGGATGGCGGCACATTTTCTACTTTTAAACTCGGACAAAACAGAGATGCTAGTTCTAGGTCCCAAGAAACAAAGAGATCTTCTGTTGAATCTGACAATTAATCTTGATGGTTGTACAGTCGTCTCAAACTGTGAAGGACCTCTGCATTACTCTGTACCCTGATCTCTCTTTTGACGAACATATCAACACTTTTTCAAGGACATCTGTTTTCCATCTACGTAACATTGCAAAAATCAGAAACTTTCTGTCCAAAAAATGATGCAGAAAAATGTATCCATACTTTTGTCACTTCTAGGTTGGACTACCCGGATAAATAAATAAATAAACTTCAGTTAGTGCTAAACACGGCTGCTAGAATCTTGACTAGAGCCAAACAATTTGATCATATTACTCCAGTGCTAGCCTCCCTACACTGGCTTCCTGTTAAGGCAAGGGCTGATTTCAAGGTTTTACTGCTAACCTTCAAAGCATTACATGGGCTTGCTCCTACCTATCTTTTCCGATTTGGTCCTGCCGTAAATACCTACACGTACACTATGGTCACAAGACGCAGGCCTCCTTATTGTCCCTAGAATTTCTAAGCAAACAACTGGAGGCAGGGCTTTCTCCTATAGAGCTCAATTTTTATGGAATGATCTGCCTACCCATGTGAGAGATGCAGACTCGGTCCCAACCTTTAAGTCTTTACTGAAGACTCATCTCTTCAGTAGGTCCCATGATTGAGTGTAGTCTGGCCCAGGAGTGTGAAGGTGAACGGAAAGGCACTGGAGCAACGAACCGCCCTTGCCGTCTCTGCCTGGCCGGTTCCCCTCTCTCCACTGGGATTCTCTGCCTCAAACCCTATTACAGGGGCTGAGTCACTGGCTTACTGGTGCTCTTCCATACCGTCCCTAGGAGGGTGCATCACTTGAGTGGGTTGAGTCAATGATGTGATCGTCCTGTCCGGGTTGGCGCCCCCCCTTGGGTTGTGCCGTGAGGGAGATCTTCAAGGGCTATACTCAGCCTTGTCTCAGGATGGTAAGTTGGTGGTTGGAGATATCCCTCTAGTGGTGTGGGGGCTGTGCTTTGGCAAAGTGGGTGGGTTTATATCCTGCCCTTTGGCCCTATCGTCGGACGGGGCCACAGTGTATCCCGACCCCTCCTGTCTCAGCCTCCAGTATTTATGCTGCAGTAGTTTGTGTCGGAGGGCTAGGGTCAGTCTGTTATATCTGGAGTATTTCTCCTGTCTTATCCGGTGTCCTGTGTGAATTTAAGTATGCTTTCTCTAATTCTCTTTCATTCTTTCGGAGGACCTGAGTCCTAGGACCATGCCTCAGGACTACCTGGCCTGATGACTCCTTGCTGTCCCCAGTCCACCTGGTCATGCTGCTTCTCCAGTTTCATCTGTTCTGCCTGTGGCTATGGAAACACCTGATCTGTTCACCAGACGTGCTACCTGTCCCAGACCTGCTGTTTTCAACTCTCTAGAGACAGCGGGAGCGGTAGAGATACTCTGAATGATCGGCTATGAAAAGCTGACATTTACTCCTGAGGTGCTGACCTGTTGCACCCTCTACAACCACTGTGATTATTATTATTTGACCCTGCTGGTAATCTATGAACATTTGAACTTCTTGGCCATGTTCTGTCATAATCCCCATCCTGCACAGCCAGAAAATAACTGGACACCCCTCATAGCCTTGTTCCTCTCTAGGTTTCTTCCTAGGTTCTGGCCTTTCTAGGGTTGTTTTTCCTTGCCACCGTGCTTCTACACCCGCATTGCTTGCTGTTTGGGGTTTTAGTCTGGGTTTTAGTCTGGGTTTCTGTACAGCACTTTGGCTTTATAAATACATTTGATTGACATTTGATTGTTACCTACCTTTACCACCTGGGGGCGGCCCTTTAGGAAGTGTATGACGGGTCGCCACGAATTGGAAAGGGGATTTTTTTTCTCATTCGTTCCGGTAGGTCAGATCTCCCCAGGTCACACCCCTCTAGCACTCACTTTTTGTCCCGATTTACAAATTAAGCCCTGGCTATGACCAAACAAACAAACAAACAAACAAACAAAACGATGAACAATGCCACACGCAGGGCCATGCACAGATCTTTCAGGGGGAAGGTGCTCAAGCAGGTGGTTGGAAAAATGTTAATCTCAAAATTCATAACATACCAAATGCCTCTGTAGTGAAATGTATATATATTTTTGTTGCATAGGCCTATGTATTTGTCCACCCACTGGGCACAGACGTCAATTCAAATTCTATTTCAGTGTGTGTGCTGTTGTGGAAAATTGCAAGACTGTTATAATGCTTGTATTGCATTATAATGGTTGTTTTATTCGACAGAATAGAGTATTCTGTTAACTATTGTGTTCTACTGAGGATGGGCTTCTATGAGATAACACTGACAGAGGAGATTTACCATGTCTTTGGGTATTAAAGCCTAAAGAGCATTCCAGATAACATGAGGTAATGTTTTTGTGTCTATACCTTTCATACAAATCTTAACCTTGGGTGAGACTGGGTTCCAGGTTGGAGTGGTGTAGGAGGCTCTGTCTTTTGTGTTGACACTTTGAACAATGGTCTTAGAAATGGAGCATCATGAAAACTGTTGATTATTAAAGCAGTAACTGTCTGGTATGTTTTATAGACATCTTACATACAAATCTTAACCTTGTGACCATTCTATGTATCTGTTGTTCGTCATGTAGGTTGAGAGTGGTGTATCTTGGCTATAAAAGATCTCTGTACTTTTGTGTTGACACTGAACAATGGTTCATTAGAAATGGAGCATCATTGAAAGTCAAAGGCTATTGCAAAGCTCTTATTATTAAAGATGTAGTTTAAGTATAACTCTGACTGGTGTGTGAAGTGTTTAACTCCTCATTTGGCAAAGCAGAAATAATTGGGCAATACACTCACTCATCATCACATTGTAAGCAAGCTCGTTACAGTGGCTTATTAAGACATGATTGACATGGGGTAAATCAGCTGATCAATTATGTTGATGATTGACGTAAATCTGCTAGTCAGCTAGCTAGCACAATTTCTTTAACTGGTTGTGATTTATCTTTAATGCTCGTATTAAATAATAACCTCATAGTATAACATTCATAATCTTCTAACTCATGATATATGACTGGCTGGCTAGTGGCTTGTGTGGATACTTTAGTATATGGTGGTTATCTAGCGTGTACACCATTCATAGATACTATCGTCAATAAGTGCTAAAGTAGATAGCATCTTCTGACGTGGAGTTTAGTTGCTCTAAACATGAACACGCATCGTTTGCGGTAAGGTAAATTACCTTTTTTTAGGGTTAGGATTGGAAGGAGGGTTTCGGAGAGCTAGCAAGAGTGTACATTACCTGTGTTGCCACTCCTCTGTCTCTCTCGCAGCCAACCAGACCGAATATTGATGCTGATGATGTAGGCTAAATCAAGTGTCAAACAAATGTTATGCTGCTGTGGCAGTACTGTTGATATTTAAACTCTGTAGCAACACACACTCCACCGGTGAACGCATTTCTCAAGCCATGTATGTTTGGATACCAGGCGCTGGCCATCTCTGTACAGGGCAGACGGGGAAACAGGCCCGCGTGAGCTGCCGTACAAGGCGGATCAACATGCGTGTCACGGTCTTCCTCCTCTTCATCTAAAGAGGAGAGGCGAGAAGGATCAGAGGACCAATATGCGGCGTGGTAGGTGTTCATAGTGAAGTTTAATAAAGAAAACACTGAACACTGAAACACTATACAAAAGAGTAACAAAAACAATAAACCAATGATGACCGTGAAGCTACAAATGAGACCTGTGCTGAACACAAGCCACTAACATAGACAATCACCCACAAACAAACAGTGCAACCCAGGCTACCTAAGTATGATTCTCAATCAGAGACAACTAATGACACCTGCCTCTGATTGAGAACCATACTAGGCCGAAACATAGAAATACCCAAATCATAGAAAAACAAACATAGACTGCCCACCCAACTCACGCCCTGACCATACTAAATAAATACAAAACAAAGGAAATAAAGGTCAGAACGTGACAAGGCGCAACCAACAGATGAGGTAGGGGGTGGCGAACTTGACATCATGATGACTCATGGGCAGTGGGTTCCAAACAACAATGACCAAAAATGTACACAAAAATAATTTTGTGGGAAATTATACCACCACCCAAAAGGGACCTTTTGGAGACTGGAAGAGCCCTAACTGTGCACGTGCCTGACTGGACAGTAAGAGTTGATACGGCTCCGGGCTCTGCGTATTTCAATGCAACAATGTTTTAACTTAATCATCGCCAAACAAACAAATCAATATCTCATGGCATTATAACCGGCATTAAGCTTCCAGGCTGGATCACAACCGGCCGTGATTGGGAGTCCCATAGGGCGGCGCACAATTGGCCCAGTGTCGCCCGGGACAGGGTTTGGCCGGGGTAGGCCACCATTGTAAATACGAATTTGGTCTTTACTGTCTTGCCTAGTTAAATAAATACAGTGGCTACCACTAATTGGAACAATGAAATGTGTGAGTCTAATGTGAAATGGAGGAGCGCTCTACGCTTCACAGGCCCCTGGGTTCTTTTGAACCAGTGCTTAGTTAGACTGTTTGGAAACATATTCACTTTGGACCTCTAAAATAATAGATTTGCCATCTGCCACACCTACTTTTGAGGACTGGGCAGACCAGGAAATACTGTATTTTCTTCTGTCCATTTCTTCAACAGAATCTTACTGGTGTGACTGTGACCTGGATAAAACATGCCCCGAACTGAGTAAAAGGCAGGACATTTATCAATGGCCGAAGTCACAACCCATTTTACACCTTGGAGTACATACCCATTGCTAAACAAGCGTCAAAACCCAGAGTAAAACATTATACTCTGTAAAAGTATAAATCATTCATAACTCTTCAGTGTAATCAAACTGAGCAGTTGAGCATCAGATTTATTTTCCCAGGACTTTGCTTCATTAACAGATCTTGGTATTGACTGGGAGCGGGAGTGTATCCTTGACCGCGGACACACAATCTCCCTCTGTCACGGCTCTGGGATTATAGGGATAACTCTCATAACTCATATTGACTCAATGTACCTGCTCTGGCTCTCTCTCTCCTGCCCTCCAGCCACATAAAGACAGTCTCTCTCACATCAGTAATTAAAGTGTATTCGTGACATAGCCACTGGCCAGGCCTTGCTCTTTTGACCAATAACAGAGCCCTGAGATCAGAGTTATCAAGGCAAAAAGGGGCTGACCCCTCTCCTCCCCTCTATCCCTGGGCTGTTACCCCTCTGCTCTCCTCTATCCCTGGGCTGTTACCCCCCTCCTCCCCTCTATCCCTGGGCTGTTACCCCCCTCCTCCCCTCTATCCCTGGGCTGTTACCCCCCTCCTCCCCTCTATCCCTGGGATGTTACCCCTCTCCTCCCCTCTATCCCTGGGCTGTTACCACTCTGCTCTCCTCTATCCCTGGGCTGTTACCCCTCTCCTCCCCTCTATCCCTGGGCTGTTACCCCTCTCCTCCCCTCTATTCCTGGGCTGTTACCCCTCTCCTCCCCTCTATCCCTGGGCTGTTACCCCTCTCCTCCCCTCTATCCCTGGGCTGTTACCCCTCTCCTCCCCTCTATCCCTGGGCTGTTACCCCTCTCCTCCCCTCTATTCCTGGGCTGTTACCCCTCTCCTCCCCTCTATCCCTGGGCTGTTACCCCTCTCCTCCCCTCTATCCCTGGGCTGTTACCCCTCTCCTCCCCTCTATCCATGGGCTGTTACCCCTCTGCTCCCTCTATCCCTGGGCTGACCCCTCTCCTCCCCTCTATCCCTGGGCTGTTACCCCTTTCCTCCCTCTATCCCTGGGCTGTTACCCCTCTCCTCCCCTCCATCCCTGGGCTGTTACCCCTCTCCTCCCCTCTATCCCTGGGCTGTTACCCCTCTGCTCCCCTCTATCCCTGGGCTGTTACCCCTCTCCTCCCCTCTATCCCTGGGCTGTTACCCCTTTCCTCCCCTCTATCCCTGGGATGTTACCCCTCTCCTCCCCTCTATCCCTGGGCTGTTACCCCTCTGCTCCCCTTTATCCCTGGGCTGTTACCCCTTTCCTCCCCTCTATTCCTGGGCTGTTACCCCTCTGCTCCCCTCTATTCCTGGGCTGTTACCCCTCTCCTCCCCTCTATCCCTGGGCTGTTACCCCTTTCCTCCCCTCTATTCCTGGGCTGTTACCCCTCTGCTCCCCTCTATCCCTGGGCTGTTACCCCTTTCCTCCCCTCTATTCCTGGGCTGTTACCCCTCTGCTCCCCTCTATCCCTGGGCTGTTTCCCCTCTATTCCTGGGCTGTTACCCCTCTCCTCCCCTCTATCCCTGGGCTGTTACCCCTCTCCTCTCATCTACCTAATATATTGGTTTCTAGCAGTAACCCACAGTGTGCTATTGGCTCCTAGCAGTAACCCACAGTGTCCTATTTGCTCCTAGCAGTAACCCACAGTGTCCTATTGGCTCCTAGCAGTAACCCACAGTGTCCTATTGGCTCCGAGCAGTAACCCACAGTGTCCTATTGGCTCCTAGCAGTAACCCACAGTGTTCTATTGGCTCCTAGCAGTAACCCACAGTGTTCTATTGGCTCCTAGCAGTAACCCACAGTGTTCTATTGGCTCCTAGCAGTAACCCACAGTGTTCTATTGGTTCCTAGCAGTGTCCTATTGGCTCCTAGCAGTAACCCACAGTGTTCTATTGGCTCCTAGCAGTAGCCCACAGTGTTCTATTTAAGCAGTAAGGTCGAGGAGGTGTGGTATATCGTCAATATACCACAGCTAAGGGTTGTTCTTAGGCACGATGCAACGCGAAGTGCCTAAGAAACCACCCGGACAACGTGGTGGAAAAGGCACGACAGCGACTCTTTAACAGGATGCTGAAGAAATTATGGCCCATCCCAGAGGGCCCTCACAGTGTTCTACAGGAACACCATTGAGAGCATACTGTCGGGTTGCATCACCGCCTGGTACGGTAACTCCACCACCGAGGACCGCAAGGTGCTACAGAGGATGGTACGGTCAGCCAAACACACCATTGGGCGTGCACACCGACTGCTTCCCAGGACACCTACAACACCAGGTGTTGCAAGAAGGTCAAGAAGATAATCAGGGACCCCCACTTCCCGGCCGCCACTCCAATTAACCCTGCCCCCCCCTCCTCAATGGACATTAACCCTGTCCCCCCCCTCCTCCTCCTCAATTGACATTAACCCTGCCCCCCTCCTCAATGGACATTTACCCTGCCCCCCACCCCAACGGACATTTACCCCCCCCCACCCCAACGGACATTTACCCCCCTCCTCCCCCCCCCCCCCAACGGACATTTACCCTGCCCCCCCCCACCCCAATGGACATTAACCCTGCCCCCCTCCTCCTCAATGGACATTAACCCTGCCCCCCACCCCAACGGACATTTACCCTGCCCCCCACCCCAACGGACATTTACCATTGTTAGTGTTAAATAAATATAAATAATATATTTATATTTTATGTTGTTTGTTATTACAGTTATTGTTTTTAATTCACTTTCACCTGCGTTGTTGGAGCTCGGAGCTTAAGATTTTTCCTGTACCTTAAAACTTCTAATATAATTTAAATGGCATTATAATTTAACAATTATTGTCCAAAAAGTGTTTAGTGCTTGTGTTGTTTAATTTGAAAATAAACCTTTTAAAATCTATAACGCAAATCTCCAAACTTGTTTTGATTTATAGTTTTGAAACTGGGCATGGTGCCACACTGTCAAAAACTCCCCATAATTGTGAACAGAACAAAATGGTGTGTGTGTGTTGTGTGTGCGTGCGTGCGTGTCCCCTGATCACTCCTACCCGGTACCAGTTTACAGGATGATAGAGCCGAAAGGGCCTCAATTGCACACGGGTTAAATTTGGCGCCTAGATTTCAATGTATACCAGAGTATTAAAGGGCCTTTGTTCTCGGGCAAATCCAAAAACCTGCTGTGGATCAAGCGTTCCTTTAATCCTGCCTGGATTACAATGATCAAATGTTCTTTGCAAGTGAATACGCTGACCGTTTGACAATGATTTTTTCCCTCAGGATGATACAAAAAGCACTGTCTAACATGGGGAAATACAAAACAAATATAGCCTGCATTTTCAGAGGCACCGATTTCTGAAGAAGCCTAGGATGAAACAGGAGATGCAATGACATTCAGGAGGCCTCTCATTCCAACTCCTAAATCTTGATTCCTTACTGAAGGAAAAATGAAAAATAAATGCAGATTTGGCTACTAAAACAGACCGGGACAAAAAGCAAGAACACAGGACAGTAGCTGATGTATGAAAGAATATGAAAAGGTATGTGTGTAAGGTATGTGTGTAAGGTGTGTGTGTAAGGTATGTGTGTAAGGTGTGTGTGTAAGGTATGTGTGTAAGGTATGTGTGTAAGGTATGTGTGTAGTATGTGTGTACGGTATGTGTGTAAGGTGTGTGTGTAAGGTATGTGTGTAAGGTATGTGTGTGAGGTATGTGTGTGAGGTATGTGTGTGAGGTATGTGTGTAAGGTATGTGTGTAAGGTATGTGTGTAGTATGTGTGTACGGTATGTGTGTAAGGTGTGTGTGTAAGGTATGTGTGTGAGGTATGTGTGTGAGGTATGTGTGTGAGGTGTGTGTGTAAGGTATGTGTGTGAGGTATGTGTGTGAGGTATGTGTGTAAGGTATGTGTGTGAGGTATGTGTGTGAGGTATGTGTGTAAGGTATGTGTGTGAGGTATGTGTGTGAGGTGTGTGTGTAAGGTATGTGTGTGAGGTATGTGTGTAAGGTATGTGTGTGAGGTGTGTGTGTAAGGTATGTGTGTGAGGTATGTGTGAGGGTCTTTTCTCACTTTAAGGCCTAGTTCACCCAAATCATAATATTCCATATTGGTCGTCCTTATCCATAAACCATATTTAGATACAGACGGACAGCAATCCATGCTTTTTGGGGTTTACCTGGCTACTGTTGCTGTCAATGCACATTTTTTGCGTATTTTTCCAAAAGCCCCTAAATATCCCCTAAATTAGCATGTTTTTGAATGAGAACGTACCTCCTATGAGTCATCTGTAAGACTGTGGGAAGGGTGTGAATTCCTCACCTCTCAGTTAGCTAGAGATCGATAGTCAGCATCTAAAATAATACAGGAGACTCTGTAGCAGGGATCATTTTCCACGTGAAGACCTCAGGGAACATTCCAGTACCTCATCTTCACTAATAAGTATATTTACGATTCGTCTCACCTTTAATGCTGATTTCTGTTCCCACCGCCACAACCTAAAGTGTATCAATCAGGCCTCCTCTACCAGGATTATTTTGAAAGCATTCCTTCCGTCCAAAACGTGCAAGAAACATTTAATTGGCCTGAAAATAGCAGCAGAGAAGAGAATCCAAGGCCTAGCCTCCCTCCTTCCCTCCCTCCACTCACTGATGGGATTAATAAGAGGATGTGTTGAGATGGTTGTTGAAGGTTCGTAGTTCGCATTCTCCCAGAGCTGCACAAACAAACTGGAAATGGTCAATACAAAAAAACTGACTGCATACATTTCTTACAGCCCAATCGGTTATACTAATGCCCGATCACACCTACAGCCTCATTACGCAAAGCTACCATTTCTTACAGCCCAATCGGTTATACTAATGCCTCGATCACACCTACAGCCTCATTACGCAAAGCTACCATTTCTTACAGTCCAATCGGTTATACTAATGCCTCGATCACACCTACAGCCTCATTACGCAAAGCTACAATTTCTTACAGCCCAATCGGTTATACTAATGCCCCGATCACACCTACAGCCTCATTACGCAAAGCTACCATTCCATGTGTTGCCTACGTTTGATAAATCCAATGTATTCACCACACAGAATGCACTGCAGCTGCCTCTGCAAATGCCTTGTACCATGGCAAACACAGCGTTTCATTTGGAAATGAATGTGCTTCTGGTGTTCCATAACACAATGATGCAGTCTGTGTGATCCAGGCATAACAGTAGTTATTACCCCAAATGTTCATGATGCGCAGCCTGATAAGGATGCTATCCATGTGAAAGGGGCATATTCTCTGAGCGTGTCAAAAATGCTGATTGGGCCAAAGTACTGTCTAATCCCTTTAGTCATTGTGAGTTGCATCAGCTAATTACAAAACGATTTCATTATCTATACCCATCCAATTAGCGCATGATATTACGCTAGCAAAAACCACTTTGTCATGAATTACAACTATTAGTGCTCATGGTCTCTGAAATGTACAAACAGGACTGGTATGTAATCCATGTTTAATCGCTGTTTTAGTCAGCGGGTCGCATTTAAAGCAGAGACTGACGGCAGCACTTCCCATTCGTTTAAATCGGCTTTTTCTCCAGACAGATTCAGCCGGCTAAAGTACCTGGCTCAACTGGTGGCACTCGACTGGCGCCGTGCTTTCATACAGCCTCACAGACTAACCGTCCAAAATGGCTTCCTCTCAGGGTGCCTCTGTAGACCCGGATTATCCAATCCGGTGTCCATCACCGCAAACAAAGCTGACACTGGCACTGAATATTCATGAGAAGCTGTTGAATCTCTGGTCCGCGTCCAAGAATCAGCCACCGTATGCAAGATAAATAAATAAACACATTATCCACTCGCACACAAACAACCTGCCTAAGTGTCCTGTAGGGGGTAGGTAGGGGTGGTGAGAATGGAGGCGGTGGTGGGGCGAAGTGGGGATTGGATAAAGATAAGAATGGGGAGGGGATTGGGGTGTTCGCTGCAAAACGTGCGTTCCAAGTGTGGTGGGCACATTTGGTGCTGTGCGGCGGTTAATGTCCCACAGACGCGCTGGTTTAATGGCTATTAGATGGATTAGTGACACAATCTGTGACAAGAATACCATTCTACCGTGTGCCGCCCACAAACATGAGCTCCTCAAAAAACTTTGAAAGTTCACTTGCCAAACAGTCTTACTGCTCATGATGAGTATGATTACATGACATGGATTCCAAATTACATTCTATTCCCTATACAGTGCACTACTATTGACCAGATCCCTTTTAGATCCCTATTTATACTGTAGTGTACTACAGTATAAAGGATTCGGGATGCAGTCAAGGACTCTGCGGTTGTGACTGCTTTGTGTGTAGTCAGAACCTGGGTGGTCACTTAAGACAGGAACCTGGGTGGTCACCTAAGACAGGAACCTGGGTGGTCACCTAAGACAGGAACCTCGGTGGTCACCTAAGACAGGAACCTCGGTGGTCACCTAAGACTGGAACCTGGGTGGTCACCTAAGACAGGAACCTCGGAGGTCACCTAAGACAGGAACCTGGGTGGTCACCTAAGACAGGAACCTCGGTGGTCACCTAAGACTGGAACCTCGGTGGTCACCTAAGACAGGAACCTCGGTCGTCACCTAAGACAGGAACCTGGGTGGTCACCTAAGACAGGAACCTCGGTGGTCACCTAAGACAGGAACCTGGGTGGTCACCTAAGACAGGAACCTCGGTCGTCACCTAAGACAGGAACCTCGGTGGTCACCTAAGACAGGAACCTGGGTGGTCACCTAAGACAGGAACCTGGGTGGTCACCTAAGACAGGAACCTGGGTGGTCACCTAAGACAGGAACCTGGGTGGTCACCTAAGACTGGAACCTGGGTGGTCACCTAAGACAGGAACCTCGTGGTAACCTAAGACAGGAACCTCGGTCGTCACCTAAGACAGGAACCTCGGTGGTCACCTAAGACTGGAACCTGGGTGGTCACCTAAGACAGGAACCTCAGTGGTCACCTAAGACAGGAACCTCGGTGGTCACCTAAGGCAGGAACCTGGGTGGTCACCTAAGACAGGAACCTGGGTGGTCACCTAAAACAGGAACCTGGGTGGTCACCTAAGACAGGAACCTCGGTGGTCACCTAAGACAGGAACCTGGGTGGTCACCTAAGACAGGAACCTGGGTGGTCACCTAAGACAGGAACCTCGGAGGTCACCTAAGACAGGAACCTGGGTGGTCACCTAAGACAGGAACCTCGGTCGTCACCTAAGACAGGAACCTGGGTGGTCACCTAAGACAGGAACCTCAGTTGTCACCTAAGACAGGAACCTGGGTGGTCACCTAAGACAGGAACCTCGGTGGTCACCTAAGACAGGAACCTCGGTGGTCACCTAAGACAGGAACCTGGGTGGTCACCTAAGACAGGAACCTCGGTGGTCACCTAAGACAGGAACCTGGGTGGTCACCTAAGACAGGAACCTCGGAGGTCACCTAAGACAGGAACCTCAGTGGTCACCTAAGACAGGAACCTGGGTGGTCACCTAAGACAGGAACCTCGGTGGTCACCTAAGACAGGAACCTCGGTGGTCACCTAAGACAGGAACCTCGGTGGTCACCTAAGACAGGAACCTGGGTGGTCACCTAAGGCAGGAACCTGGGTGGTCACCTAAGACAGGAACCGGGGTGGTCACCTAAAACAGGAACCTGGGTGGTCACCTAAGACAGGAACCTCGGTGGTCACCTAAGACAGGAACCTGGGTGGTCACCTAAGACAGGAACCTCGGTGGTCACCTAAGACAGGAACCTCGGAGGTCACCTAAGACAGGAACCTGGGTGGTCACCTAAGACAGGAACCTCGGTCGTCACCTAAGACAGGAACCTGGGTGGTCACCTAAGACAGGAACCTCAGTGGTCACCTAAGACAGGAACCTGGGTGGTCACCTAAGACAGGAACCTCGGTCGTCACCTAAGACAGGAACCTCGGTGGTCACCTAAGACAGGAACCTCGGTGGTCACCTAAGACAGGAACCTCGGTGGTCACCTAAGACAAGGAACCTCGGTGGTCACCTAAGACAGGAACCTGGGTCGTCACCTAAGACAGGAACCTCGGTGGTCACCTAAGACAGGAACCTGGGTGGTCACCTAAGACAGGAACCTCGGTCGTCACCTAAGACAGGAACCTCGGTGGTCACCTAAGACTGGAACCTGGGTGGTCACCTAAGACAGGAAAACTCAGTGGTCACCTAAGACAGGAACCTGGGTGGTCACCTAATTTTTTTATTTTTTTATTTCACCTTTATTTAACCAGGTAGGCTAGTTGAGAACAAGTTCTCATTTGCAACTGCGACCTGGCCAAGATAAAGCATAGCAGTGTGAACAGACAACACAGAGTTACACATGGAGTAAACAATTAACAAGTCAATAACACAGTAGAAAAAAATAGGCAGTCTATATACAATGTGTGCAAAAGGCATGAGGAGGTAGGCGAATAATACAATTTTGCAGATTAACACTGGAGTGATAAATGATCAGATGGTCATGTACAGGTAGAGATATTGGTGTGCAAAAGAGCAGAAAAGTAAATAAATAAAAAACAGTATAAAAACAGTATGGGAATGAGGTAGGTGAAAATGGGTGGGCTATTTACCAATAGACTATGTACAGCTGCAGCGATCGGTTAGCTGCTCGGATAGCTGATGTTTGAAGTTGGTGAGGGAGATAAAAGTCTCCAACTTCAGCGATTTTTGCAGTTCGTTCCAGTCACAGGCAGCAGAGTACTGGAATGAAAGGCGGCCAAATGAGGTGTTGGCTTTAGGGATGATCATTGAGATACACCTGCTGGAGCGCGTGCTACGGATGGGTGTTGCCATCGTGCCCATGAGATAAGGCGGAGCTTTACCTAGCATGGACTTGTAGATGACCTGGAGCCAGTGGGTCTGGCGACGAATATGTAGCGAGGGCCAGCCGACTAGAGCATACAAGTCGCAGTGGTGGGTGGTATAAGGTGCTTTGGTGACAAAACGTATGGCACTGTGATAGACTGCATCCAGTTTGCTGAGTAGAGTGTTGGAAGCCATTTTGTAGATGACATCGCCGAAGTCGAGGATCGGTAGGATAGTCAGTTTTACTAGGGTAAGCTTGGCGGCGTGAGTGAAGGAGGCTTTGTTGCGGAATAGAAAGCCGACTCTTGATTTGATTTTCGATTGGAGATGTTTGATGTGAGTCTGGAAGGAGAGTTTGCAGTCTAGCCAGACACCTAGGTACTTATAGATGTCCACATATTCAAGGTTGGAACCATCCAGGGTGGTGATGCTAGTCGGGCATGCGGGTGCAGGCAGCGATCGGTTGAAAAGCATGCATTTGGTTTTACTCGCGTTTAAGAGCAGTTGGAGGCCACGGAAGGAGTGCTGTATGGCATTGAAGCTCGTTTGGAGGTTAGATAGCACAGTGTCCAATGACGGGCCGAAAGTATATAGAATGGTGTCGTCTGCGTAGAGGTGGATCAGGGAATCGCCCGCAGCAAGAGCAACATCATTGATATATACAGAGAAAAGAGTCGGCCCGAGAATTGAACCCTGTGGCACCCCCATAGAGACTGCTAGAGGACCGGACAGCATGCCCTCCGATTTGACACACTGAACTCTGTCTGCAAAGTAATTGGTGAACCAGGCAAGGCAGTCATCCGAAAAACCGAGGCTATTGAGTCTGCCGATAAGAATATGGTGATTGACAGAGTCGAAAGCCTTGGCGAGGTCGATGAAGACGGCTGCACAGTACTGTCTTTTATAGATGGCGGTTATGATATCGTTTAGTACCTTGAGTGTGGCTGAGGTGCACCCGTGACCGGCTCAGAAACCAGATTGCACAGCGGAGAAGGTACGGTGGGATTCGAGATGGTCAGTGACCTGTTTGTTGACTTGGCTTTCAAGACCTTAGATAGGCAGGGCAGGATGGATATAGGTCTATAGCAGTTTGGGTCCAGGGTGTCTCCCCTTTGAAGAGGGGGATGACTGCGGCAGCTTTCAATCCTTGGGGATCTCAGACGATATGAAAGAGAGGTTGAACAGGCTGGTAATAGGGGTTGCGACAATGGCGGCAGATAGTTTCAGAAATAGAGGGTCCAGATTGTCAAGCCCAGCTGATTTGTACGGGTCCAGGTTTTGCAGCTCTTTCAGAACATCTGCTATCTGGATTTGGGTAAAGGAGAACCTGGAGAGGCTTGGGCGAGGAGCTGCGGGGGGCGGAGCTGTTGGCCGAGGTTGGAGTAGCCAGGCGGAAGGCATGGCCAGCCGTTGAGAAGTGCTTATTGAAGTTTTCGATAATCATGGATTTATCGGTGGAGACCGTGTTACCTAGCCTCAGTGCAGTGGGCAGCTGGGAGGAGGTGCTCTTGTTCTCCATGGACTTCACAGTGTCCCAGAACTTTTTGGAGTTGGAGCTACAGGATGCAAACTTCTGCCTGAAGAAGCTGGCCTTAGCTTTCCTGACTGACTGCGTGTATTGGTTCCTGACTTCCCTGAACAGTTGCATATCACGGGGGCTATTCGATGTTATTGCAGTCCGCCACAGGATGTTTTTGTGCTGGTCGAGGGCAGTCAGGTCTGGAGTGAACCAAGGCCTGTATCTGTTCTTGGTTCTGCATTTTTTGAACGGAGCATGCTTATCTAAAATGGTGAGGAAGTTACTTTTAAAGA
This sequence comes from Oncorhynchus nerka, assembly GCF_034236695.1. NCBI lineage: Eukaryota > Metazoa > Chordata > Actinopteri > Salmoniformes > Salmonidae > Oncorhynchus > Oncorhynchus nerka. The sequence continues at coordinate 10,700,894 of NC_088422.1, read as the reverse complement.
ATGACCAGGCATCCTCAACTGACGGGATGAGGTCAATGTCCTTCCAGGATACCCGGGCCAGGTCGATTAGAAAGGCCTGCTCACAGAAGTGTTTTAGGGAGCGTTTGACAGTGATGAGGGTGGTCGTTTGACTGCGGCTCCGTGGCGGATACAGGCAATGAGGCAGTGATCGCTGAGATCCTGGTTGAAGACAGCGGAGGTGTATTTGGAGGGCCAGTTGGTCAGGATGACGTCTATGAGGGTGCCCTTGTTTACAGAGTTAGGGTTGTACCTGGTGGGTTCCTTGATGATTTGAGTGAGATTGAGGGCATCTAGCTTACATTGTAGGACTGCCGGGGTGTTAAGCATATCCCAGTTTAGGTCACCTAACAGAACAAACTCTGAAGCTAGATGGGGGGCGATCAATTCACAAATGGTGTCCAGGGCACAGCTGGGAGCTGAGGGTGGTCGGTAGCAGGCGGCAACAGTGAGAGACTTATTTCTGGAGAGAGTCATTTTCAAAATTAGTAGTTCGAACTGTTTGGGTATGGACCTGGAAAGTATGACATTACTTTGCAGGCTATCTCTGCAGTAGACTGCAACTCCGCCCCCTTTGGCAGTTCTATCTTGACGGAAGATGTTATAGTTGGGTATGGAAATCTCTGAATTTTTGGTGGCCTTCCTGAGCCAGGATTCAGACACGGCAAGGACATCAGGGTTAGCAGAGTGTGCTAAAGCAGTGAGTAAAACAAACTTAGGGAGGAGGCTTCTGATGTTGACATGCATAAAACCAAGGCTTTTTCGATCACAGAAGTCAACAAATGAGGGTACCTGGGGACATGCAGGGCCTGGGTTTACCTCCACATCACCCGCGGAACAGAGAAGGAGTAGTATGAGGGTGCGGCTAAAGGCTATCAAAACTGGTCGCCTAGAGCGTTGGGGGCAGAGGATAAGAGGAGCAGGTTTCTGGGCATGGTAGAATATATTCAGGGCATAATGCGCAGACAGGGGTATGGTGGGGTGCGGGTACAGCGGAGGTAAGCCCAGGCACTGGGTGATGATGAGAGAGGTTGTATCTCTGGACATGCTGGTTGTAATGGGTGAGGTCACCGCATGTGTGGGAGGTGGGACAAAGGAGGTAACAGGGGTATGCAGAGTGGATCTAGGGGCTCCATTGTGAACTAAAACAATGATAACTAACCTGAACAACAGTATACAAGGCATATTGACATCTGAGAGAGACATACAGCGAGGCATACAGTAATCACAGGTGTTGAATTTGGAAAGCTAGCTAAAAACAGTAGGCGAGGCTAATCCGCTAGCACAACAAACAGCAGGTAAAATGGCGTTGACTAGGCAACGGGGCCGACAGGTAAAACAAACAAGCAGAATGGAGTACCGTGATTAATGGACAGTCCAGCGTGCGTCAGCTATGTAGCCAAGAGATCAGTGTCCAGGGGGCAGCGGTGGATGGGCAGGGAAGCTGGGCTGGCGAGTGTTATCCAGGTTTTTAAAAAACTAACAATGACTAAATAGCTTGTAGCTAGTTAGCTGGTTAGCGTCTGGAGGTTCTTGAGTGTGTCATAAAAATAAAATTAAAATTAAAAGTAATAGCGATTCCGTATCACATTGGGTGAGGCAGGTTTCCGGAAGGTATAAACAAATTAAAAATCAAAAAGAGATAGAAAGTAAATGGGGTCAGAGAGTGATTGGGACGCGGTGGTTCAGACGGTTAGCAGGCCTGTGCTAACAAGCTAACAGTTCGTAGGCCCGGGCTAGACAAGGTAGCAGTTAGCGGACCGGAGCTTGACAAGCTAGCCGTTAGCAGGCCGAATTAGCAAGCAGGGAGATAGCGAGGGCTAGAGAGTTAACCTTTGGGGGACGTCGCGATGGGGTGAGTCTGTTTATTCCTCTTCATGCGGTGACATCGACAGACCGGTCGTGGGCCCGGGTAATTGTAGCCCAGGAGTATGCTACAGGTGCTCTAGTACGCTAGGTGAGCTGGAGACACAGCGATTCAGAAAGCTCGCGGGCCTTGGCCAGCAGATGGATCTTTGGCGATGTCGCAGCGGAAAAGCCTGTTGAAACCACCTCGGACGATTATGTCGGCGGACCAGTCGTGATGGATCGGCGGGGCTCCGTGTCGGCAGTAGAGGGTCCAGGCCAATTGGCAAGATAGGTATTGTTGGACCTCTTCGGCTTGTCGGGAGATGGGCTTAGCTCGAGGCTAGCTCAAGGCTAACTGGTGCTTGCTCTGGGACAGAGACGTTAGCCAGGAGTAGCCACTCGGATTGCAGCTAGCTAATTGCGATGATCCGGTGTAAAGGTTCAGAGCTTGCGGTAGGAATCCGGAGATGTGGTAGAGAAAAAGCAGTCTGATATGCTCTGGGTTGATGTCGCGCTGGTGTCCTATTTAGCTTTGAAGACCGCTAGCAGTGGCTAGCTACTAGCTAGTAGCTAGTTAGCTGGCTAGCTTCTGATGAGGGTTCCGGTTCTAAAGTATAGAAAAAGCAGATCCGTACCACATTGGGTGATGCGGGTTGCAGGAGAGTATATTCAGCCTGTAGTTGGAAAGTGAGATTGTACGAAATATATACAGAAAAAAAAACGAGGAAAACTATATTTACACTATATTTACACCAGACAGGACGGGACAAGACAAAACACACGTCCGACTGCTACGCCATCTTGGTTTGCTCACAGGAACCTCGGTCGTCACCTAAGACAGGAACCTGGGTGGTCACCTAAGACAGGAACCTCGGTGGTCACCTAAGACAGGAACCTCGGTGGTCACCTAAGACAGGAACCTCGGTGGTCACCTAAGACAGGAACCTCGGTCATCACCTAAGACAGGAACCTCGGTGGTCACCTAAGACAGGAACCTGGGTGGTCACCTAAGACAGGAACCTGGGTGGTCACCTAAGACAGGAACCTGGGTGGTCACCTAAGACTGGAACCTGGGTGGTCACCTAAGACAGGAACCTGGGTGGTCACCTAAGACAGGAACCTGGGTGGTCACCTAAGACTGGAACCTGGGTGGTCACCTAAGACAGGAACCTGGGTGGTCACCTAAGGCCGGAACCTGGGTGGTCACCTAAGACAGGAACCTGGGTGGTCACCTAAGACAGGAACCTGGGTGGTCACCTAAGACAGGAACCTCGGTGGTCACCTAAGACAGGAACCTGGGTGGTCACCTAAGACAGGAACCTGGGTGGTCACCTGAGACAGGAACCTCGGTGGTCACCTAAGACAGGAACCTCGGTGGTCACCTAAGACAGGAACCTGGGTGGTCACCTAAGACAGGAACCTGGGTCGTCACCTAAGACAGGAACCTGGGTCGTCACCTAAGACAGGAACCTCGGTGGTCACCTAAGACATGGGCTCCTAAACATTTCAGAAATGTTATAAATAACTTTCTAAGGCAATTACCAATTTTGAAATTCCACCTTGTGTATTGTACTATTACACATTTCAAGAGTAAGCTGAATGCCGGACTGAGTTCCTTTAAAAATAGTAATTAGTTATAAAAAATGTTTAAAAAATGTTGGCCACCCCTGTCGATCCCCCCCAGAGGGTGGGAACTACTGGCATAATAGGTATTGTTGCCTAAAATGTTCATCTTTATTGGTTATTCACTGGAGGTATCTAACCAGACAGGACCCAGAGACAGACATGTTCAATACTGTCTATATTCTGATATGTACAAAACACTAGAACACATCGGCACTGCCGTTTAGGGACCTTGGCCTTTATACAATGAACAGTTCACAGTCCTACAGTACGTCAAGCTCACCTCAAGCAGCCTGAGAGAGTGGGTTTAACCACTCCACCCTTTCACTCACAGGCAGCTGTGGGCTCAGAGCTGGTCCACCCTCATAGTAACAGGCAGCTGTGGGCTCAGAGCTGGTCCACCCTCATAGTAGCAGGCAGCTGTGGGCTCAGAGCTGGTCCACCCTCATAGTAACAGGCAGCTGTGGGCTCAGAGCTGGTCCACCCTCATAGTAACAGGCAGCTGTGGGCTCAGAGCTGGTCCACCCTCATAGTAACAGGCAGCTGTGGGCTCAGAGCTGGTCCACCCTCATAGTAGCAGGCAGCTGTGGGCTCAGAGCTGGTCCACCCTCATAGTAACAGGCAGCTGTGGGCTCAGAGCTGGTCCACCCTCATAGTAACAGGCAGCTGTGGGCTCAGATCTGGTCCACCCTCATAGTAACAGGCAGCTGTGGGCTCAGAGCTGGTCCACCCTCATAGTAACAGGCAGCTGTGGGCTCAGAGCTGGTCCACCCTCATAGTAGCAGGCCGCTGTGGGCTCAGAGCTCGGCTAATGCTGGCTCACCCTCCCCGCTTGCCTTGGCACCCCACACCTTAAAATTACTGCTCAAATGGGGGGGGGGGGGGACCAGATGGTGAGGTGGCCAGGTGGCACTAGGCACCGCCGTGTGTTTGATAAACACACGTTTCCTTTCCCTCTCTTCCCCCTCCTCCTCTAACAAGCCGCCTCTGTCAGCCGAACATCTGGAGCATGGCGTCTCGTTAGCTCTCCTCTTTGACTAGCCGTGACACGAGGCGACGCCCCTAAAAAGTTCTGCCGATGCCTGACGCCTCGATGAGTGACATACAGTTCTCTGTTCTCGTTTCAGGTCATTAGCGATGTTTAAAAGGTGCCATTGTTGTCATTAGCATTAGCATAACATTAGCATAGCATTAGCATAACATTAGCATTAGCATAACATTAGCATCAACAAACATTCTTTCATTTCATTTCACCTATATGTTTAAATATTTCCAATTTCATTACAATTTTTTGCTACATGTAATCTTTTGGTTCAACCGTAATAAGCATCATCAACTGGGGGAACATATTGGGTGTACACTGATAAGCTGTAGAAATAATATATTCATTTATAAGATTTGTTCACAGAAAATATAATTGTTCATAAGAAGGGCCTGAGATCAAAGTCAATATTCAGACCACTAGGGGTCAATGTTTTTAAATAAGATAGCCAGTATGCCCAGGATCTCAGTGTTTCCTCCTCTCCTTGGTAGAGCAACATGCTCAATACCTGTGTATTTGAGGGAGGAGATGGGATGGTTAGCTTCAACAAAGTGATCTGCTACTGGATAGTCATTGTTCTTACACCTGATTGAGCTGCGGTGTTCAGCCATGCGTTGTTTTAATTGTCTTTTTGTTTGTCCTACGTAGGCTTTTCCACATGAACAGGTTATGAGATAGATTACTCCCTTGGTCTTGCATGAGATGATACTCCTAACAGGGATTTATCTACCTGTATGTGGGTGTCTGAAGAAGGATGTTTTATAGTGCTATTGCACTGTGTGCATTAGCCACATTTGTAGTTCCCATTTGGATTCGGTGTCAAGAGTGTCTCAAGTGGGCTCAAGGGGCAGGTCAGATCTCACCAAAATATCTCTAATATTGTGACCACGCTTATAGACCACCAGTGGGGCTCCTTGAAGAGGTGTGCAATTTTTTGTTGTTGTCTGATTGCAGAATATACCAGTGCTTTTTCAGGATTGCTTTCATTTTCTCTGAACACTTGGTGTACTTAGTGCAAAACACGTTTCTTTTCTTCATTGGTTTTGTTTTTAGCAATTCCTCTCCTGGTTTTTGAGATATTTTCATCATTGCAACATTTAAGAGTTTTGTCCTTGTTGCCACTCATTTTGAATTAATCTGTAATTTTCTTAGCATTGCTGTCAAAATCTGACTGGTGGCCACAGATTGGTTTAACCCTGCATAACTGGCTATATGCTAGACCATTCCTGAGGGGAGGGGATGCACACTATCTGCACGTAGCAGGGTATTGGGGTCTGTGGGCTTTGTGTTTAAGTCTGTGTGTAATGCATGTCAAAACCTTCCTTGGCCAAAAGTCCTCAACAGAGTGAAACTATATTCTTTAGCTGACAGAACGGAGAGACATTTGTTTTTAATTCTCAGGTTTTCAGGGAGACAAATTGAGGTGGTTGTGTTCCTTAATACACCCACACCCACACCCACACGCACGCACGCACGCACGCACGCACGCACGCACACACACACACACACACACACACACACACACACACACACACACACACATACACACACACACACACACACAAAGACTCTCTTCAGAGAATAGCCTAAGAAAGGAGAGTGACACTTGTTTTCCCTGTAGGTTTGCCAAAACACGAAGCACCTTTCAGCTGTTATTTCTGGCATAAAGGAGGTAATGAGGGTGCGTATATGCATGAGCCACCTTATGAATATCAGATTGAAGGAGACTACAAGGTATCTCCAGCATCCTGATACCCACCTTTCACAAACAGAAGGTGGAAGAGTGTCAGAGAGAGAGAGAGAGAGAGTGTGTGTGTATGTGTGGCTGTGTTTATGCAGCTGTGTGTGTGGCTGTGAGGCTGTGTTTATGTAGGTGTGTGTGTGTGGCTGTGTTTATATAGGTGTGTGTGTGGCTGTGTTTATGCAGCTGTGTGTGTGTGTGTGTGTGGGTGTAGCTGGGTGTAGCTGTGCAAACACGGCTGTTTTTTCCATTATTGTGCACACAGTGTCATCTATTCAGCCAATAATTAGCACACAGCAGAGCAATCTGTCTAAACATTTGGACATTTTCTGAAACACTCGTTTGAACTCATTTCCACAATAATTTCTCCTCTCCATTTGGATTATCTACCTCTTTTTGGCCATCCAATACCAAGAAAAACACTTGGCTTACTGTCAATGCACTCCAGTTCAGATAGAGCCAGTTGGGGACCTTTCACCAGTGTTTTCATCATACCTGAGTCAGTCGCTGTTCCATTTACAAGCCTCACGTATGCTCCCCTGACTGTCCCATCTGCTTTGATTGGCTATGTGAACGGTTGCTATCCGTGCTGCTGAAATATGCAGTGCTGAAATTGCAGTTCAGAACATCTAACCATTTCCACTCCAGTCGTTCATACTGCAATGCCAACCAATCTTTCGTCATTTCAACAAAATTGCTTTTGAGAGATAGAATTCTTTATGCCCTAACTTGGCCTTTATAAAAAAAATAAAAAAATAACACGTCAATGTGAATCAGGGGCCAAATGTATCAAACTTCTCAATGTAGGAGTGCTGATCTAGGATCAGGTCCCCCCTGTTCATCTAAACTTAATCATTATGATCTAAAAGGCTAAACTGATCTTCGACCAGCACTTCTATACTCTGAGACGCTTTATGAAAACGATATCAGTTATTTGAAATTTGCCAGATGTAACATCCAGTCACTATCAGGAAAGGCACAGTAATAATTAGTCTCATCAGCAGTGTTGTGAACGGGCCTGTCTCACTCGGTCTGAGACAGTCATATCCACAGTGTTGTGAATGGGCCTGTCTCACTCGGTCTGAGACAGTCATATCAGCAGTGTTGTGAACGGGCCTGTCTCACTCGGTCTGAGACAGTCATATCCACAGTGTTGTGAACGGGCCTGTCCGACTCGGTCTGAGACAGTCATATCCACAGTGTTGTGAACGGGCCTGTCCGACTCGGTCTGAGACAGTCATATCCACAGTGTTGTGAATGGGCCTGTCTCACTCGGTCTGAGACAGTCATATCAGCAGTGTTGTGAACGGGCCTGTCTCACTCGGTCTGAGACAGTCATATCAGCAGTGTTGTGAACGGGCCTGTCTCACTCGGTCTGAGACAGTCATATCAGCAGTGTTGTGAACGGGCCTGTCTCACTCGGTCTGAGACAGTCATATCCACAGTGTTGTGAACGGGCCTGTCCGACTCGGTCTGAGACAGTCATATCCACAGTGTTGTGAACGGGCCTGTCTCACTCGGTCTGAGACAGTCATATCCACAGTGTTGTGAACCGGCCTGTCTCACTCGGTCTGAGACAGTCATATCAGCAGTGTTGTGAATGGGCCTGACCGACTCGGTCTGAGACAGTCATATCCACAGTGTTGTGAACGGGCCTGTCTCACTCGGTCTGAGACAGTCATATCAGCAGTGTTGTGAACGGGCCTGTCCGACTCGGTCTGAGACAGTCATATCCACAGTGTTGTGAACGGGCCTGTCTCACTCGGTCTGAGACAGTCATATCCACAGTGTTGTGAACGGGCCTGTCTCACTCGGTCTGAGACAGTCATATCCACAGTGTTGTGAACGGGCCTGTCTCACTCGGTCTGAGACAGTCATATCCACAGTGTTGTGAACGGGCCTGACCGACTCGGTCTGAGACAGTCATATCCACAGTGTTGTGAACGGGCCTGTCTCACTCGGTCTGAGACAGTCATATCCACAGTGTTGTGAATGGGCCTGTCCGACTCGGTCTGAGACAGTCATATCCACAGTGTTGTGAACGGGCCTGTCTCACTCGGTCTGAGACAGTCATATCCACAGTGTTGTGGACGGGCCTGTCTCACTCGGTCTGAGACAGTCATATCCACAGTGTTGTGAACGGGCCTGACCGACTCGGTCTGAGACAGTCATATCCACAGTGTTGTGAACGGGCCTGTCTCACTCGGTCTGAGACAGTCATATCAGCAGTGTTGTGAACGGGCCTGTCCAACTCGGTCTGAGACAGTCATATCCACAGTGTTGTGAACGGGCCTGTCTCACTCGGTCTGAGACAGTCATATCAGCAGTGTTGTGAATGGGCCTGACCGACTCGGTCTGAGACAGTCATATCAGCAGTGTTGTGAACGGGCCTGTCCGACTCGGTCTGAGACAGTCATATCCACAGTGTTGTGAACGGGCCTGTCTCACTCGGTCTGAGACAGTCATATCCACAGTGTTGTGGACGGGCCTGTCTCACTCGGTCTGAGACAGTCATATCCACAGTGTTGTGAACGGGCCTGACCGACTCGGTCTGAGACAGTCATATCCACAGTGTTGTGAACGGGCCTGTCTCACTCGGTCTGAGACAGTCATATCCACAGTGTTGTGAATGGGCCTGTCCGACTCGGTCTGAGACAGTCATATCCACAGTGTTGTGAATGGGCCTGTCCGACTCGGTCTGAGACAGTCATATCCACAGTGTTGTGAATGGGCCTGTCTCACTCGGTCTGAGACAGTCATATCAGCAGTGTTGTGAACGGGCCTGTCTCACTCGGTCTGAGACAGTCATATCCACAGTGTTGTGAACGGGCCTGTCCGACTCGGTCTGAGACAGTCATATCAGCAGTGTTGTGAATTGGCCTGGTCTGACAGTCATATCAGCAGTGTTGTGAACTGTCCGGTCTCTGAGACAGTCATATCAGCAGTGTTGTGAACGGGCCTGTCCGACTCGGTCTGAGACAGTCATATCCACAGTGTTGTGAACGGGCCTGTCTCACTCGGTCTGAGACAGTCATATCAGCAGTGTTGTGAACGGGCCTGTCTCACTCGGTCTGAGACAGTCATATCCACAGTGTTGTGAACCGGCCTGTCTCACTCGGTCTGAGACAGTCATATCAGCAGTGTTGTGAACGGGCCTGTCTCACTCGGTCTGAGACAGTCATATCCACAGTGTTGTGAACCTGCCTGTCTCACAGTGTTGTGAATGGGCCTGGTCTCTGAGACAGTCATATCAGCAGTGTTGTGAATGGGCCTGACCGACTCGGTCTGAGACAGTCATATCCACAGTGTTGTGAACGGGCCTGTCTCACTCGGTCTGAGACAGTCATATCAGCAGTGTTGTGAACGGGCCTGTCTCACTCGGTCTGAGACAGTCATATCCACAGTGTTGTGAACCGGCCTGTCTCACTCGGTCTGAGACAGTCATATCAGCAGTGTTGTGAACGGGCCTGTCTCACTCGGTCTGAGACAGTCATATCCACAGTGTTGTGAGGGCCTGTTGTCTGAACAGTCATATGTGTTGTGAATGACCTGTCCGACTCGGTCTGAGACAGTCATATCCACAGGTCCTGTCCGACTGGTCTGAGACAGTCATATCCACAGTGTTGTGAATGGGCCTGACCGACTCGGTCTGAGACAGTCATATCAGCAGTGTTGTGAACGGGCCTGTCCGACTCGGTCTGAGACAGTCATATCCACAGTGTTGTGAACGGGCCTGTCTCACTCGGTCTGAGACAGTCATATCCACAGTGTTGTGGACGGGCCTGTCTCACTCGGTCTGAGACAGTCATATCCACAGTGTTGTGAACGGGCCTGACCGACTCGGTCTGAGACAGTCATATCCACAGTGTTGTGAACGGGCCTGTCTCACTCGGTCTGATACAGTCATATCCACAGTGTTGTGAATGGGCCTGTCCGACTCGGTCTGAGACAGTCATATCCACAGTGTTGTGAATGGGCCTGTCCGACTCGGTCTGAGACAGTCATATCCACAGTGTTGTGAATGGGCCTGTCTCACTCGGTCTGAGACAGTCATATCAGCAGTGTTGTGAACGGGCCTGTCTCACTCGGTCTGAGACAGTCATATCCACAGTGTTGTGAACGGGCCTGTCCGACTAGGTCTGAGACAGTCATATCAGCAGTGTTGTGAATGGGCCTGACCGACTCGGTCTGAGACAGTCATATCAGCAGTGTTGTGAACGGGCCTGTCCGACTCGGTCTGAGACAGTCATATCCACAGTGTTGTGAACGGGCCTGTCTCACTCGGTCTGAGACAGTCATATCCACAGTGTTGTGAACCTGACCGGGCCTGTCTGTCTCACTCGGTCTGAGACAGTCATATCCACAGTGTTGTGAACCGGCCTGTCTCACTCGGTCTGAGACAGTCATATCAGCAGTGTTGTGAACGGGCCTGACCGACTCGGTCTGAGACAGTCATATCAGCAGTGTTGTGAACGGGCCTGTCCGACTCGGTCTGAGACAGTCATATCAGCAGTGTTGTGAACGGGCCTGTCCGACTCGGTCTGAGACAGTCATATCCACAGTGTTGTGAACGGGCCTGTCTCACTCGGTCTGAGACAGTCATATCACAGTGTTGTGAACGGGCCTGTCTCACTCGGTCTGAGACAGTCATATCCACAGTGTTGTGGACGGGCCTGTCTCACTCGGTTTGAGACAGTCATATCCACAGTGTTGTGAACGGGCCTGTCTCACTCGGTCTGAGACAGTCATATCCACAGTGTTGTGAACGGGCCTGTCTCACTCGGTCTGAGACAGTCATATCCACAGTGTTGTGAATGGGCCTGTCCGACTCGGTCTGAGACAGTCATATCCACAGTGTTGTGAACGGGCCTGTCTCACTCGGTCTGAGACAGTCATATCCACAGTGTTGTGAACGGGCCTGTCTCACTCGGTCTGAGACAGTCATATCAGCAGTGTTGTGAACGGGCCTGTCCGACTCGGTCTGAGACAGTCATATCCACAGTGTTGTGAACAGGCCTGTCCTTGGGCTCTTTGTCTAAATAGTCTGTCTTACTCTTGTCTCCAATCTTTTACTGCACTGATCTGAATGAACTGATGGTGTAATTCACTAGGAACCAAACGGAAGCAGACAGGCCAGAACAAACCTGGGGTGTATTCACTAGGAACCAAACGGAAGCAGACAGGTCAGAACTGACCTGGGGTGTATTCACTAGGAACCAAACGGAAGCAGACAGGCCAGAACTGACCTGGGGTGTATTCACTAGGAACCAAACGGAAGCAGACAGGCCAGAACAGACCTGGGGTGTATTCACTAGGAACCAAACGGAAGCAGACAGGCCAGAACTGACCTGGGGTGTATTCACTAGGAACCAAACGGAAGCAGACAGGCCAGAACAGACCTGGGGTGTATTCACTAGGAACCAAACAGAAGCAGACAGGCCAGAACTGACCTGGGGTGTATTCACTAGGAACCAAACGGAAGCAGACAGGTCAGAACTGACCTGGGGTGTATTCACTAGGAACCAAACGGAAGCAGACAGGCCAGAACAGACCTGGGATGTATTCACTAGGAACCAAACGGAAGCAGACAGGCCAGAACTGACCTGGGGTGTATTCACTAGGAACCAAACGGAAGCAGACAGGCCAGAACAGACCTGGGGTGTATTCACTAGGAACCAAACGGAAGCAGACAGGCCAGAACTGACCTGGGGTGTATTCACTAGGAACCAAACGGAAGCAGACAGGCCAGAACTGACCTGGGGTGTATTCACTAGGAACCAAACGGAAGCAGACAGGCCAGAACAGACCTGGGGTGTATTCACTAGGAACCAAACGGAAGCAGACAGGCCAGAACAGAGAGGGACCCACCTACATTTATTTGTACAATAAGAAACACATGTTTTTCTTCTTCGTGTGAATTCACCCCAGGTGTTTTTCTTCTTCATGTGAATACACCCCAGGTGTTTTTCTTCTTCGTGTGAATACACCCCAGGTGTTTTTCTTCTTTGTGTGAATACACCCCAGGTGTTTTTCTTCTTCGTGTGAATACACCCCAGGTGTTTTTCTTCTTCGTGTGAATACACCCCAGGTGTTTTTCTTCTTCGTGTGAATACACCCCAGGTGTTTTTCTTCTTTGTGTGAATACACCCCAGGTGTTTTTCCTCTTTGTGTGAATACACCCCAGGTGTTTTTCTTCTTCGTGTGAATACACCCCAGGTGTTTTTCTTCTTCGTGTGAATACACCCCAGGTGTTTTTCTTCTTCGTGTGAATACACCCCAGGTGTTTTTCTTCTTCGTGTGAATACACCCCAGGTGTTTTTCTTCTTCGTGTGAATACACCCCAGGTGTTTTTCTTCTTCGTGTGAATACACCCCAGGTGTTTTTCTTCTTCGTGTGAATACACCCCAGGTGTTTTTCTTCTTCGTGTGAATACACCCCAGGTGTTTTTCTTCTTCGTGTGAATACACCCCAGGTGTTTTTCTTCTTTGTGTGAATACACCCCAGGTGTTTTTCTTCTTCGTGTGAATACACCCCAGGTGTTTTTCTTCTTCGTGTGAATAAATCCCATGTGAAAGACACACTAATTTACGAGATTCCATCATAGTGTTTACCCATCTATCAATCAGTGCAGATTAAGGAAAGTGAACAAGGAAAGGAGGGATTTGTAAGATAGAGCCTTCACCTCATTGGCAAGATGCTTCCTAAGTGGTGCTTTCCTGATCAAGAGAAAACTGAGGGATGGGTCTAAGGCTCTGAAAGAAAGGACTGAGGAGGAGAGAGGGCACAATTCTACATTAAATGTTATCATCTCATTTTCCCCAAACCCTCCCCCAGCCTATCTCTTACTCCTGTGTGTGTGTGTGTGTGTGTGTGTGTGTGTGTGTGTGTGTGTGTGTGTGTGTGTGTGTGTGTGTGTGTGTGTGTGTGTGTGTGTGTGTGTGTGTGTGTGTGTGTGTGTGTGTGTCCGCCTTTGTGCTTTTTTTGTTTGTTTGTGTGTGTGTGTGTGTGTGTGTGTGTGTCTATACTTCCCCCGGGGGACATGTGTCTAAGAGTTAACTCAGGATATCACATTGGTATTCTCAGCATGCCCAACAGAACTGTGTTTACGTCAGTGGAAGGTGGTGAAAATAAGACATGAAAACAAGACTGTTCAGAGAAGGGTATAATTGTGTCTCTCTCTTCTATAGACCTCCCCTGTAGAAGCTGGGGGAGGTGCGGATTGTAACCGTTGGCCACAGTTTAGCCCAGCAGCCATTCTGTTTCACCTCCAGTATACCTGTGTCCCAAATTACACCCTATTCCTTGCATAGTGCACTATAAAGGAAATAATTTGAGGCACAGCCATACATTAACAACAGTATACTGTAGGGCATGTGTGGAGAGGATCAGAGAGGATTGCGGTAGAGTTCGGAGAGGATTGCAGTCGAGTTCGGAGAGGATTGCGGTCGAGTTCAGAGAGGATTGCGGTCGAGTTCAGAGAGGATTGCGGTCGAGTTCAGAGAGGATTGCGGTCGAGTTCAGTGGATTTTTAAACCTCAAGTTTGCCCTTTCACTTTGATTCACTGAATGTGAAGATTTGATTTGATGTGATTTTATTTTATTTGAGTAGTTCCACCATTGGATTGTTAATTTTTCAATGAATTAAGATATATAGGCCTATGGTCTACATTGGGCCCACAAATTAATTGTATTTATTTCAATGTTTTTGACAAGTAAAACAAATAGTCTGATCATCTACACAAAGAAAAGTGTCTCAGCTCAACTAAATGGTCTTTGGATTGGGTCAAATGCATAAACAGCTTCAGGAAATGAAATATTAAAGCCACACAATACAGGCTTTCAATCCACAGCAATGATGACTTACAATGCCGGCGTCACATTGAAAGTACATTAGTCCTATGCTACTGTAGCCGGCACATAACAGTTTAGCAATGGAAACCTCACCTACTGTACCTACTGGGTAATCGACACCAGAGACCATGACTACATGTGTATAGCGCATTCAGGAAAGTATTCAGACACCTTGACTTGTTCACATGTTGTTACATTACAGCCTTATTTTAAAATGGATTCAATTAAACAATGACTCATTAACATACACACAATACCTCACAATGACAAAGCGAAAACAGGTTTTTAGAAATTTTGGCAAACGTATAAACATTTTTTTTTGAAGTATTAAGACCCTTTGCTATGAGACTCCAAATTGAGCTCAGGTGCATCCTGTTGATCATTGATCATCCTTGAGGTGTTTCTACAACTTGACTGGAATCCACCTGTGGTAAACTCAATTGATTGAACATTATATGGAAAGGTAGACACCTGTCTATATAAGGTCCCACGAAAACCAAGTCTTGAGGTTGAAGGAATTATTCGTAGAGCTCCGAGACAGGATTGTGTCAAGCCACAGATCTGGGGAAGGGTAACAAAAAATGTCTGCAGCATTGAAGGTCCCCAAGAACACAGTGGCCTCCATCATTCTGCAGCATTGAAGGTCCCCAAGAACACAGTGGCCTCCATCATTCTGCAGCATTGAAGGTCCCCAAGAACACAGTGACCTCCATCATTCTTAAACGGAAGAAGTTTGGAACCACCAAGACTCTTCCTAGAGCTGTCCGCCCGGCCAAACTGAGCAATTGGGGCAGAAGGGCCTTGGTCAGGGAGGTGACCAAGAACCCGATGGTTACTCTGACAGAGCTCCAGAGTTCCTCTGTGAAGATGAGAGAACCTTCTGAAGGACAACCACATCTGCAGCACTCCACCAATCAGGCCTTTATGGGAGAGATGCCAGACGGTAGCCACTCCTCAGTAAAAGGCACATGGCAGCCTATTTGGAGATTGCCAAAAGGCACCTAAAGGCTCTCAGACCATGAGAAACAAGATTCTCTGGTCTGATGAAACCAAGATTGAACTCTTTGGCCTGAATGCCAAGCATCAAATCTGGAGAAAACCTGGCCCCATCCCTACGGTGAAGCATGGTGGTGGCAGCATCATGCTGTGGGGATGTTTTTCAGCGGGAGGGACTGGGAGACTAGTCAGGATCGAGGGAAAGATGAACGGAGCAAAGTACAGAGAGGTCCTTGATGAAAACCTGCATTAATATGTGTCACATATCAGTTTGCAAACAATGTAAAAAACAAAACAAAATCATATTAATAAAGCTGCATACAAACATGGTCTCATTTTGCTTTCTTGAGTTAGGCAAGCCCAAAATGCAGGTGTTTCAGCCTTGCTCAGTGCTTTCTGTGGTGGTGGGGCACTCATGGGGACACTATGTCACCGCCAAGTCTAAGGGTAGAGTTAGAAAATTCAAGATCCCTGTGGTGCTGCCATAGTTACATTAGGAGTGCCCATCCAAGAAGTCTCTGTCATTGGCCACAGATAAAATGACGTCAAATCACATTACATCTACAGCAGCTTTGATTGGACTGATCATGTCAACATCATACCTTCAAAATGTTAGCTAGCTAGCATCAACATGACTCAAGTTGAAAATTTGGTGGAGGTGGAGGTGGTGGCGGTGGAGGTGGAGGTGGAAGGGTGGAGGTGGTGGAGGTGGAAGCGGTGGAGGTGAGGTGGTGGAGGTGGAAGCGGTGGGAGGTGGTGGAGGTGGAAGTGGTGGAGGTGGAGGTGGTGGAAGCGGTGGAGGTGGAGGTGGTGGAGGTGGAAGTGGTGGTGGAGGTGGAAGCTGTGGAGGTGGAAGCGGTGGAGGTGGTGGAGGTGGAAGCTGTGGAGATGGCGGTGGTGGAAGTGGAAGCGGTGGAGTTGGCGGTGGTGGCGGTGGTGGAGGTGGAAGCGATGGAGGTGGTGGAGGTGGTGGAGGTGGTGGTGGTGGAGGTGGAAGCGGTGGAGGTGGTGGAGGTGGTGGTGGTGGAAGTGGTGGAGGTGGAAGCGGTGGAGGTGGTGGTGGAGGTGGAGGTGGTGGTGGAGGTGGAGCGGTGGAGGTGGTGGTGGAGGTGGAAGCGGTGGAGGTGGTGGAGGTGGAAGCGGTGGAGGTGGTGGAGGTGGAAGCGGTGGGTTTGCGGTGGTGGCGGTGGAGGTGGTGGCGGTGGAGTTTGCGGTGGTGGCGGTGGAGGTGGCGGTGGAGGTGGTGGTGGTGGAGGTGGAAGCGGTGGAGGTGGTGGTGGAGGTGATGGTGGTGGAGGTGGAAGCGGTGGAGGTGGTGGAGGTGGCGGTGGTGGAGGTGGAAGCGGTGGAGATGGTGGAGGTGGAGGTGGAAGCGGTGAAGGTGGTGGTGGAAGCGGTGGAGGCGGTGAAGGTGGTGGAGGTGGTGGTGGAAGCGGTGGAGGTGGTGGAGGTGGTGGTGGTGGTGGAGGTGGAAGCGGTGGTGGCGGCGGTGCATCTCGATCTGCGTCAGAGGGTTGGTCCCCAAGGAGACAATCACATGGAAGTGAGTGTAATTAAGTCCCCTCACACACAGTGGGAGCCCATCACAATTAATATTTACCAACGGCCTAATGAATTTCCTCCTTCTCCTCGCAGGTGGGACAGCCACCAATGGCCCCCTGGGTAATTTGCCAACAAATTGGATGTTTGTTTGAATCACTTAGCCGCTGTAGCCGCCGCAGCCGCTACATGCAAAATAGAGGAAAGGTATCATTATCATAATTATCCTTGTTGATGGTTATTATTTCTATTTTATGATGTTTGTTTGATCAGCTTTGGGGGAGCGAGCAGTGTTCCTCCTCCCAGATTAATAGGCCGGTCCTCGGGGAAGAGCAACAGGAATACTTTGACCCCTTCATAGCTATATGGCAAACATTGCACTCTCGCCGTCCAAATTCGGAAATAACTTTAATTCTGACTTTTGAAAAGACTCAACAGATTATTGGAAAACTATTTGGGGTTTAGATTTGATGTTGAAAAAAAACAATAATTTGAGAATTGGTTTTGGGGAGCACATCTCACCTGGTCTAACTGTCTTATTGTGGTCTGCACTGCAGATGGAAGCTATTAGCATTATTAAAGGGATAGTTCACTCAAAAACAATATTGTTATATTTGGGTCAATTTTGTTAATCCCAACATGTTTGCATGTCAGCGGTCATGTTTTCAAGATAGCGCGCTTGCAGTACAGAGAAAAAATGGAGGATGTTGCGTTTTGGATACACAACACTAAATATAGTTTTGAGTCAGTTATCCCTTTAATGGATAAGGTATGACATCTGCTCAGCATTTCTCATCCATAAGATTGGCACAGTGTTCCCTGAGGGTCAAACCCCAGGAATCAGGAACTGTCTTGGAGTGAGTGTGGCTGCGTCCCAGCTCCCAAACAGCATCCTATTCTCTTCGTAGTGCATTGCTTTTGACCAGGGCCCCATAGGGAATAGGGTGCACTACTATTGACCAGGGCCCCATAGGGAATAGGGTGCACTACTATTGACCAGGGCCCCATAGGGAATAGGGTGCACTACTATTGACCAGGGCCCCATAGGGAATAGGGTGCTATTTAGGAAGCTACCTGAGTGTTTCAGCATAGAAACAGTTCATTATTTAGTGGACACTATGACAGGTGTCATAAAGGGAAATTATACAGAAGGAAAATAGAAGCAAATTCTTTCCAATATCACTGATCCCATACAAACTCACTCTAGTACACTCAGGCTTTAGCCTGGGCTATAGTTGCTTTAGCCTGTGCTATAGTTGCTTTAGCCTGTGCTATAGTTGCTTATTAAGCCTGTGCTATAGTTGCTTTAGCCTGTGCTATAGTTGCTTTAGCCTGTGCTATAGTTGCTTTAGCCTGTGCTGTAGTTGCTTTAGCCTGTGCTATAGTTGCTTAAGCCTGTGCTGTAGTTGCTTAAGCCTGTGCTATAGTTGCTTAAACCTGTGCTATAGTTGCTTTAGCCTGTGCTATAGTTGCTTAAGCCTGTGCTGTAGTTGCTTAAGCCTGTGCTATAGTTGTTTTAGCCTGTGCTATAGTGCTTAAGCCTGTGCTATAGTTGCTTAAGCCTGTGCTATAGTTGCTTAAACCTGTGCTGTAGTTGCTTTAGCCTGTGCTATAGTTGCTTATTAAGTCTGTGCTATAGTTGCTTTAGCCTGTGCTGTAGTTGCTTTAGCCTGTGCTGTAGTTGCTTTAGCCTGTGCTATAGTTGCTTATTAAGCCTGTGCTATAGTTGCTTATTAAGCCTGTGCTGTAGTTGCTTATTAAGCCTGTGCTATAGTTGCTTATTAAGCCTGTGCTGTAGTTGCTTAAGCCTGTGCTGTAGTTGCTTAAGCCTGTGCTGTAGTTGCTTAAGCCTGTGCTATAGTTGCTTTAGCCTGTGCTATAGTTGCTTAAGCCTGTGCTGTAGTTGCTTTAGCCTGTGCTATAGTTGCTTAAGCCTGTGCTGTAGTTGCTTTAGCCTGTGCTATAGTTGCTTAAGCCTGTGCTATAGTTGCTTTAGCCTGTGCTATAGTTGCTTAAGCCTGTGCTATAGTTGCTTTAGCCTGTGCTATAGTTGCTTTAGCCTGTGCTGTAGTTAGCTGCTTAAGCCTGTGCTATAGTTAGTTGATTAAGCCTGTGCTGTAGTTAGTTGCTTTAGCCTGTGCTGTAGTTAGCTGCTTAAGCCTGTGCTATAGTTGCTTAAGCCTGTGCTGTCGTTAGTTGATTAAGCCTGTGCTGTCATTAGTTGATTAAGCCTGTGCTGTAGTTAGTTGATTAAGCCTGTGCTTTAGTTAGTTGATTAAGCCTGTGCTTTAGTTAGTTGATTAAGCCTGTGCTGTAGCTAGTTGATTAAGCCTGTGCTTTAGTTAGTTGATTAAGCCTGTGCTGTAGTTAGTTGATTAAGCCTGTGCTGTAGCTAGTTGATTAAGCCTGTGCTGTAGTTAGTTGCTAACGCACCTATAGCACAGGCTTAATCAACTATAGCACAGGCTTAATCAACTATAGCACAGGCTTAATCAACTATAGCACAGGCTTAATCAACTATAGCACAGGCTTAATCAACCATAGCCAGCCAATCCATAAATTGTCAACACTAGGTCTACAAATATCTCCATTAGGCTATGGTTCCATCCCAAATGGCACCCTATTCCCTATATAGTACACTACTTTAGACCAGAGCCCTATTCCCTATATAGTACACTACTTTAGACCAGAGCCCTATTCCCTGTATAGTGCACTACTTTAGACCAGAGCCCTATTCCCTGTATAGTACACTACTTTAGACCAGAGCCCTATTCCCTATATAGTAGACTACTTTAGACCAGGGCCCTATTCCCTATATCGTGCATTGTTTGACCAGAGCCCTATTCCCTATATAGTACACTACTTTAGACCAGGGCCCTATTCCCTATATCGTGCATTGTTTGACCAGAGCCCTATTCCCTATATAGTACACTACTTTAGACCAGAGCCCTATTCCCTATATCGTGCATTGTTTGACCAGAGCCCTCAAAAGTAGTGCACTAAAAAGGAAAAAGCATGCCATTCAGGAAGATAGACACATTTGATTGATGTCTACATCATTGGCAGATGTCTGAAGTCTGTCTGTATAGCATTGGAGGGAATGAAAGCCCACACCATGCACAGGTTTCCTCTCTTGACATTATCCATCAGCCGTATTATCTTTTTAAATGGCTGCTGTCCATGTTGCTGAGACACGTAGTGCTGAGGAGGAAGTTTGCAACGGGCAACATGTCAATGTGGTAGCCAAACAGTAAAAAGACAATAATAGCAAGAAAACCACCACAACAGCATAAATAGTATGCAATGACATGAGACAAGTTTTGTTGCAGGTGGTGAACGTACTTTTACGTGAGATAGTGTCTCATAGGAGAGACAGAGACACCACATACACGATATATGGAGATGTATTTAAACCTGTCTGGGGCCTCTCTTCCTGACACACACGCACGCACGCACGCACGCACGCACGCACGCACACACACACACACACACACACACACACACACACACACACACACACACACTTACACTTGTCTTATCTGTAGGAAGTGAAAAGCCTTTGTTTGGGGTGTGGCGAGCCTGCACCCAAATCTGGTGCTGCGTTTAAGGGTCTAATGGACTGGAATTATTCCTCCCCCCGTTCCCTCTGTAATTGATAGTGCACGGAGACATTATTTCATTTGAAGGGCCTAGTAAACAAACCACCTCGGACAGGTACAATATGGAAATCTTGCCACCGTATCGGAAGCGCCACGAGTTATGGGTGCCGGCGCTGCTATTCCGTTCCATGTAATATACTCCTAACAGATTTAGTCATTAGGTGCAGCTGGGGTCAAGGCCAAATTGACATCAAATGGTTTAAATTAGCCCCACTTGTCCGCATTGATTTATGCGCAGTGGTAAATTGTATCTGTTGAGGAGGGTCTTTTCAATCAAAAGGCTCTTCTCATTAACTGATCTAAGGGGCATCATTACACTGAAGCAGGTCGGAGTTCCCAGCCCAGGGAAATACTATGCTGATCTCAGGGGCATCATTACACTGAAGCAGGTCGGAGTTCCCAGCCCAGGGAAATACTACGCTGATCTCAGGGGCATCATTACACTGAAGCAGGTCGGAGTTCCCAGCCCAGGGAAATACTACGCTGATCTCAGGGGCATCATTACACTGAAGCAGGTCGGAGTTCCCAGCCCAGGGAAATACCACACTGATCTCAGGGGCATCATTACACTGAAGCAGGTCGGAGTTCCCAGCCCAGGGAAATACCACACTGATCTCAGGGGCATCATTACACTGAAGCAGGTCGGAGTTCCCAGCCCAGGGAAATACCACACTGATCTCAGGGGCATCATTACACTGAAGCAGGTCGGAGTTCCCAGCCCAGGGAAATACCACACTGATCTCAGGGGCATCATTACACTGAAGCAGGTCGGAGTTCCCAGCCCAGGGAAATACTACACTGATCTCAGGGGCATCATTACACTGAAGCAGGTCGGAGTTCCCAGCCCAGGGAAATACCACGCTGATCTCAGGGGCATCATTACACTGAAGCAGGTCGGAGTTCCCAGCCCAGGGAAATACCACGCTGATCTCAGGGGCATCATTACACTGAAGCAGGTCGGAGTTCCCAGCCCAGGGAAATACTACGCTGATCTCAGGTGCATCATTACACTGAAGCAGGTCGGAGTTCCCAGCCCAGGGAAATACTACGCTGATCTCAGGGGCATCATTACACTGAAGCAGGTCGGAGTTCCCAGCCCAGGGAAATACCACACTGATCTCAGGGGCATCATTACACTGAAGCAGGTCGGAGTTCCCAGCCCAGGGAAATACTACGCTGATCTCAGGGGCATCATTACACTGAAGCAGGTCGGAGTTCCCAGCCCAGGGAAATACTACACTGATCTCAGGGGCATCATTACACTGAAGCAGGTCGGAGTTCCCAGCCCAGGGAAATACTACACTGATCTCAGGGGCATCATTACACTGAAGCAGGTCGGAGTTCCCAGCCCAGGGAAATACTACACTGATCTCAGGAGCATCATTACACTGAAGCAGGTCGGAGTTCCCAGCCCAGGGAAATACTACGCTGATCTCAGGGGCATCATTACACTGAAGCAGGTCGGAGTTCCCAGCCCAGGGAAATACCACACTGATCTCAGGGGCATCATTACACTGAAGCAGGTCGGAGTTCCCAGCCCAGGGAAATACCACACTGATCTCAGGGGCATCATTACACTGAAGCAGGTCGGGGAGTTCTCAGGGGCAGCCCAGGGAAATACCACACTGATCTCAGGGGCATCATTACACTGAAGCAGGTCGGAGTTCCCAGCCCAGGGAAATACCACACTGATCTCAGGGGCATCATTACACTGAAGCAGGTCGGAGTTCCCAGCCCAGGGAAATACCACACTGATCTCAGGGGCATCATTACACTGAAGCAGGTCGGAGTTCCCAGCCCAGGGAAATACCACACTGATCTCAGGGGCATCATAAGTCGCTCTGGATAAGAGCGTCTGCTAAATGACTTAAATGTAAATGTATTACACTGAAGCAGGTCGGAGTTCCCAGCCCAGGGAAATACTACGCTGATCTCAGGGGCATCATTACACTGAAGCAGGTCGGAGTTCCCAGCCCAGGGAAATACCACACTGATCTCAGGGGCATCATTACACTGAAGCAGGTCGGAGTTCCCAGCCCAGGGAAATACCACACTGATCTCAGGGGCATCATTACACTGAAGCAGGTCGGAGTTCCCAGCCCAGGGAAATACCACACTGATCTCAGGGGCATCATTACACTGAAGCAGGTCGGAGTTCCCAGCCCAGGGAAATACTACACTGATCTCAGGGGCATCATTACACTGAAGCAGGTCGGAGTTCCCAGCCCAGGGAAATACCACACTGATCTCAGGGGCATCATTACACTGAAGCAGGTCGGAGTTCCCAGCCCAGGGAAATACCACACTGATCTCAGGGGCATCATTACACTGAAGCAGGTCGGAGTTCCCAGCCCAGGGAAATACCACACTGATCTCAGGGGCATCATTACACTGAAGCAGGTCGGAGTTCCCAGCCCAGGGAAATACTACGCTGATCTCAGGGGCATCATTACACTGAAGCAGGTCGGAGTTCCCAGCCCAGGGAAATACCACACTGATTACTTGAAGAACGGCCTGAATGAGGACAGCATCTCTTTGTGTTAAAACAGGCCAAATTCAATATTTTCATCAAATCTTTTATTTTTATACATACAATTCTAACTCAAATAGCTAAATGATCCATGGTCTAACCATGTTAAAACAATTTCATATGTCAGTTTATGGAATTGTTTTAGACTTTTAGTGGTTAAAGGAGAGCAGGATCTGTGGAACAGGTGTTTACCAGTATAGCCTCTCCTCTAGTAGGTATAGCCTAGGTGACATGATCCTGTTCTGAATCCAGCCCAAACTCTAGCATAGTGGATTAGCCTCTCCTCTAGTAGGTATAGCCTAGGTGACATGATCCTGTTCTGAATCCAGCCCAAACTCTAGCATAGTGGATTAGCCTCTCCTCTAGTAGGTATAGCCTAGGTGACATGACCCTGTTCTGAATCCAGCCCAAACTCTAGCATAGTGGATTAGCCTCTCCTCTAGTAGGTATAGCCTAGGTGACATGACCCTGTTCTGAATCCAGCCCAAACTCTAGCATAGTGGATTAGCCTCTCCTCTAGTAGGTATAGCCTAGGTGACATGACCCTGTTCTGAATCCAGCCCAAACTCTAGCATAGTGGATTAGCCTCTCCTCTAGTAGGTATAGCCTAGGTGACATGACCCTGTTCTGAATCCAGCCCAAACCCTAGCATAGTGGATTAGCCTCTCCTCTAGTAGGTATAGCCTAGGTGACATGACCCTGTTCTGAATCCAGCCCAAACTCTAGCATAGTGGATTAGCCTCTCCTCTAGTAGGTATAGCCTAGGTGACATGACCCTGTTCTGAATCCAGCCCAAACTCTAGCATAGTGGATTAGCCTCTCCTCTAGTAGGTATAGCCTATGTGACATGACCCTGTTCTGAATCCAGCCCAAACTCTAGCATAGTGGATTAGCCTCTCCTCTAGTAGGTATAGCCTAGGTGACATGACCCTGTTCTGAATCCAGCCCAAACTCTAGCATAGTGGATTAGCCTCTCCTCTAGTAGGTATAGCCTAGGTGACATGACCCTGTTCTGAATCCAGCCCAAACTCTAGCATAGTGGATTAGCCTCTCCTCTAGTAGGTATAGCCTAGGTGACATGACCCTGTTCTGAATCCAGCCCAAACTCTAGCATAGTGGATTAGCCTCTCCTCTAGTAGGTATAGCCTAGGTGACATGACCCTGTTCTGAATCCAGCCCAAACTCTAGCATAGTGGATTAGCCTCTCCTCTAGTAGGTATAGCCTAGGTGACATGACCCTGTTCTGAATCCAGCCCAAACTCTAGCATAGTGGATTAGCCTCTCCTCTAGTAGGTATAGCCTAGGTGACATGACCCTGTTCTGAATCCAGCCCAAACTCTAGCATAGTGGATTAGCCTCTCCTCTAGTAGGTATAGCCTAGGTGACATGACCCTGTTCTGAATCCAGCCCAAACTCTAGCATAGTGGATTAGCCTCTCCTCTAGTAGGTATAGCCTAGGTGACATGACCCTGTTCTGAATCCAGCCCAAACTCTAGCATAGTGGATTAGCCTCTCCTCTAGTAGGTATAGCCTAGGTGACATGACCCTGTTCTGAATCCAGCCCAAACTCTAGCATAGTGGATTAGCCTCTCCTCTAGTAGGTATAGCCTAGGTGACATGACCCTGTTCTGAATCCAGCCCAAACTCTAGCATAGTGGATTAGCCTCTCCTCTAGTAGGTATAGCCTAGGTGACATGACCCTGTTCTGAATCCAGCCCAAACTCTAGCATAGTGGATTAGCCTCTCCTCTAGTAGGTATAGCCTAGGTGACATGACCCTGTTCTGAATCCAGCCCAAACTCTAGCATAGTGGATTAGCCTCTCCTCTAGTAGGTATAGCCTAGGTGACATGACCCTGTTCTGAATCCAGCCCAAACTCTAGCATAGTGGATTAGCCTCTCCTCTAGTAGGTATAGCCTAGGTGACATGACCCTGTTCTGAATCCAGCCCAAGCCACGTATATCTGTACTAGTGAAAGTACATAATGGCAAGAAGAGACATTGACAAGGAGTGTCAAAACACTCATTCATTACATCAGCATCTGTCTGTGTTAAAACTCTCCTTCATTACACCAGCATCTGTCTGTGTTAAAACACTCCTTCATTACACCAGCATCTGTCTGTGTTAAAACACTCCTTCATTACACCAGCATCTGTCTGTGTTAAAACACTCATTCATTACACCAACATCTGTCTGTGTTAAAACACTCATTCATTACACCAACATCTGTCTGTGTTAAAACACTCATTCATTACACCAGCATCTGTCTGTGTCAAAACACTCATTCATTACACCAACATCTGTCTGTGTTAAAACACTCCTTTATTACACCAACATCTGTCTGTGTTAAAACACTCATTCAGTACACCAGCATCTGTCTGTGTTAAAACACTCCTTCATTACACCAACATCTGTCTGTGTTAAAACACTCATTCATTACACCAGCATCTGTCTGTGTCAAAACACTCATTCATTACACCAGCATCTGTCTGTGTCAAAACACTCATTCATTACACCAGCATCTGTCTGTGTTAAAACACTCATTCATTACAGCAACGTCTGTCTGTGACAAAACACTCCTTCATTACACCAGCATCTGTCTGTGTTAAAACACTCCTTCATTACACCAGCATCTGTCTGTGTCAAAACACTCCTTCATTACACCAGCATCTGTCTGTGTCAAAACACTCATTCATTACACCAGCATATTACACTCTGTCTGTCAAAACACTCATTCATTAAAACACCAGCATCTGTCTGTGTTAAAACACTCCTTCATTACACCAGCATCTGTCTGTGTCAAAACACTCATTCATTACACCCGCATCTGTCTGTGTTAAAACACTCATTCATTACAGCAACGTCTGTCTGTGTCAAAACACTCCTTCATTACACCAGCATCTGTCTGTGTCAAAACACTCCTTCATTACACCAGCATCTGTCTGTGTCAAAACACTCATTCATTACACCAGCATCTGTCTGTGTCAAAACACTCATTCATTACACCAGCATATGTCTGTGTCAAAACACTCATTCATTACACCAGCATCTGTCTGTGTTAAAACTCTCATTCATTACATTACAATAAAATGAGGAAGAGACATGATTTTTCAGCTTTTGTTAACTACCATCCTTCAGCCTCTAGACTTCACATGTTTCTGTTCAGCTGGTGATTTGTTGATTGCATGTTTCTCCCACCTCCAAGTTGAACAATGTCTGCAGGAGGCCATAGTCATTGCCCCAACGGCTTATTGATTTATAGTTGCTGGGTGTCAGTCAACCAGTGTTCTGCATTGTATGATGGGCAATGAGCCTACTGTAGTGTAATGAATTAGTCCTCAAAAGCCTGGCTAGGCCTAGAACACACACACACACACACACACACACACACACACACACACACACACACACACACACACACACACACACACACACACACACACAAACACCCTTGTCAAGTCCGTGGCTGAGCACAACAAGCCTGAGCAGCTCTCTTCACTTCACTTAATTGGATTCTAATGTATTCGACTCGCTCGAGTGAGCATGTGTAGATGGCAACCAGCACATTCCAACTGAGTTGAGCCGAGAAGAAGGAGAGAGAGAGAGAGGTCATGAGCAGATGAGCTCCTGAATCTTTCAATATTTTTCTACAAAAAGATAGATTTAGAGTTGGATAAATATATATATATATATATATATATATATATATATATATCAGAGCAATTCTGACTTATTTTTCTCCATCTCTGGATTCCTACCGCAAGTTCTGAACCTTTTTCTTCACCTGGATCATCTGGATCATCAAAAGCCAAGTCAACAAACAGATTACCGACCACTTCGAATCCCACCGTATCTTCTCCGCTATGCAATCTGGTTTCCAAGCTGGTCATGGGTGCACCTCAGCCACGCTCAAGGTCCTAAACGATATCATAACCGTGATCGATAAGAGACATTACTGTGCAGTCGTTTTCATCGACCTGGCCAAGGCTTTCGACTCTGTCAGTCACCACATTCTTATTGGCAGACTCAACAGCCTTGGTTTCTCAAATGATTGCCTCGCCTGGTTCCCCAACTATTTATCTGATAGAGTTCAGTGTGTCAAAATGGAGGGCCTGTTGTCCGGACCTCTTGCAGTCTCTATGGGGGTGCCACAGGGTTCAATTCTCGGGCCAACTCTCTTCTCTGTATACATCAATGATGTTGCTCTTGCTGCTGGTGATTCTCTGATCCACCTCTACGCAGATGACACCATTCTGTATACTTCTGGCCCTTCCTTGGACACTGTGCTATCTAACCTCCAGACGAGCTTCAATGCCATACAACTCTCCTTCCGTGGCCTCCAACTGCTCTTAAATGCATGTAAAACTAAGTGCATGCTCTTCAACCGATCACTGCCCGCACCTGCCCGCCCATCCAGCACCACTACTCTGGACGGTTCTGATTTAGAATATGTGGATAACTACAAATGTCTGGCTAGACTGTAAACTCTCCTTCCAGACTCACATTAAGCATCTCCAATCCAAAATTAAATCTAGAATTGGCTTCAAAGCAGCCTTCACTCATGCAGCCAAACATACCCTGGTAAAACTGACCATCCTACCGATCCTCAACTTCAGCAATGTCATCTATAAAATAGCCTCCAACACTCTACTCAACAAATTGAATGCAGTTTATCATAGTGCCATCTGTTTTGTCACCAAAGCCCCATATACTACCCACCACTGCGACCTGTACTCTCTCGTTGGCTGGCCATCGCTTCATACTCGTCGCCAGACCCACTGGCTCCAGGTCATCTACAAGTCTCTGCTAGGTAAAGCCCCGCCTTATCTCAGCTCACTGGTCACCATAGCAGCACCCACCCGTAGCACGCGCTCCAGCAGGTATATCTCACTGGTCACCCCCAAAGCCAATTCCTCCTTTGGCTGCCTCTCCTTCCAGTTCTCTGCTGCCAATGACTGGAACGAACTGCAAAAATCTCTGAAGCTGGAGACTCTTACCTCCCTCACTAGCTTTAAGCACCAGCTGCTCACAGATCACTGCACCTGTACATAGCTCATCTGTAATTAGCCCATCCAATCTACCTTATCACCATACTGTATTTATTTACTTATCTTGGTCCTTTGCACCCCAGTATCTCTACTTGCACATTAATCTTCTGTACATGCTACCATTCCAGTGTTTAATTGCTATATTGTAATTACTTTGCCACCATGGCCTATTTATTGCCTTACCTCTCTTATCCTACCTCATTTGCACATACTGTATATAGATTTACTATTGTATTATTGATTCAATGTTTGTTTATTCCATGTGTAACTCTGTGTTGTTGTATGTGTTGAACTGCTTTGCTATACCTTGGCCAGGTCGCAGTTGTAAATGAGAACTTGTTCTCAACTAGCCTACCTGGTTAAATAAAGGTGAAATAAAAAAATAAAAAAATAAATCCCCATCAGAATTCACACAGGGACAAATGACCTGAGGGCCCAGCAGGAAAGGGAGTGATTTGAAAAAGCTTCTTCCTCATTCCCTAACTCACAAGTGGTCATCTTCACCATACTACCGCAAAAATACTTTCACCTGCCACCATACAGCTGGTGAATGAAAGCATTTCCCGGGACTGTACCTCAAAACTTAACGTCTACCACTCCGTCATGGACTTGAACAGCCTTTAAGGCCAAGTCCACCTCTACAATGCAGCAGTCTCCACTTTTGCCAGGACATCACCCTCAACCGCAGCCCCAACACCTCACACAAGAGCAACACAGCAATGAACACCCCACCCAGATCAGAGCTGTGAGACCCCCTCCCAGAGGACCTGCACCAAGAGGATCCACACCAAGAGGACCTACACCAAGAGGATCCACACCAAGAGGACCTACACCAAGAGGATTCACACCAAGAGGACCTGCACCAAGAGGATCCACACCAAGAGGACTTAGACAAAGAGGATCCACACGAAAAGGACCTGAACCAAGAGGATCCACACTAAGAGAATCCAGACCAAGAGGACCTGCACCAAAAGGATCCACACCAAGAGGACCTACACTAAGCTATATGGAATTGTTTTAAGAAGGTCATACCAAGGATCATTTTGCTATTTGATTTTGAATTTTAAGACCACTTGAAGCAATTTGTTGATGAATATTTGTATTTGGCGTTACTGCTATTAGCCCATACAAACACATAGAACAACAGAAACACTACATGGAAAAACAACAATTCCCCCCCCCGCCCCCAAAATCGAAAGGAAGTTCGTTTTGAAGTGTCTGTCCTATTTCTGAGAGATACAAGAAAAATCTGGAAACATTTTCTTATTCTTTTAAAACATTTTTTTTTATTTTTTTTTTTACATGTATTTAACCCCTTATTTTTTAAGCTAAACACAGTCTCCATATATACAGTACCAGTCAGAAGTTTGGACACACCTACTCATTCAAGGGTTTTTCTTTATTTGACTATTTTCTACATTGTAGAATAGCAGTGAAGACATCAAAACTATGAAATAACACGTATGGAATCATATAGTAACCAAGAAAGTGTTAAACAACATAATATATTTTATATATTCTTCAAAGTAGCCACCCTGCCTTTATGACAGCTTTGCACACTCTTGGCATTCTCTCAACCAGCTTTAGCTGGAATGCTTTTCCAACAGTCTTGAAGGAGTTCCCACATATGCTGAGCACTTGTTGGCTGCTTTTACTTCACTCTGCGGTCCAACTCATCACAAATCATCTCAACTGGGTTGAGGTCGGGTGATTGTGGAGGCCAAATCATCAGATGCAGCACTCCATCACTCTCCTTCTTGGTCAAATAGCCCTTACACAGCCTGGAGGTGTGTTGGGTCATTGTCCTGTCATTGGAACCTATCCAACCAAAAACACAGAGACCCAGAAAACCTGAGCCTACACCTTCACTATGGTGAATAACTAAAACAATAAATAAATACACTACAGCACATCAGAAATCAGTTGAATGCAATTGAAGAATTTATAGACTAACCACTTCTAGGAAAATTGGAATATACTAAACAAACAACATGAAGAATTATCTTTTCAAAACGGAGATGTATGGATCAACCACTTCTCCAATATTTTTGGATCTATAACAAAGAACAAACTGCAAAAACATATACATGATCAAATACAATCTTAGAATAAACGATTAAAGACCAGAACACACTGGATTCTCCAGGTACATTGAATGAACTATAGGACAAAATACAAACCTCTAAACCCAAAAAGGCCTGTGGTGTTGATGGTGGTTTCTATACTGAAGAAAAATATAAATGCAACATGCAACAATTTCAAAGATTTTACTGAGTTACAGTTCATGGAAGGAAATCATTAATAAATTCATTAGGCCCTAATCTATAGATTTCACATGACTGGGCTGGTGCGCAGCCATGGGTGGGCCTGGGAGGGCATAGGCCCACCCACTGCGGATCCAGATCCAGCCAATCAGAATGAGTTTTTCCCCACAAAAGGGCTTTATTACAGACAGGCACCACCACTCCCCCTCCTCAGACGATCCCACAGGTGGAGAAGCCGGATGTGGAGGTTCTGGGCTGGCGTGGTTACACGTTGTCTGCAGGTGTGAGGCCGGTCGAATGTGCTGCCAAATTCTCAATGTTGGACACGGCTTATGGTAGACAAATTAACATTCAATTTTCTGTCAACAGCTCTGTTGGACATTCCTGCAGTCAGCATGCCAATTGTATGCTCCCTCAAAACTTGTGGCATTGTGTTGTGTGACAAAACTGCACATTTTAGATTGGCTTTTTATTGTCCTCAGCACAAGGTGCACCTGTGTAATGACCATGTTGTTTAATCAGCTACTTGATATGCCACACCTGTCAGGTGGATGGATTAGCTTGGCAAAGGAGAAATGCTCACTAACAGGGATGTAAACAAATTTGTGCACAACATTTCAGAGAAATAAGCTTCTTGCGCATATAGAACATTTTGGGAATATTTTATTTTGGCTCATGAAACATGGGACCAACACTTTACTTGTTGCGTTTATATTTTTGTTCAGTATAAATAAAAATTAAATAAACATTAAAAAATATATAAATATATTTAAATATTTATTTATATATTTAAACTCTTTATCCTCATCCACAGCTCTGGCATCTTCCCCAATACTTGGAAGCAAGGACTGATCACCCCAAAGACTAATTTGACCCCAATAACTACCGTGGGATATCCGTCAACAGTATTCACATGTATTCACCCTTCACACCCTTATTGAGAAACAAACAAAAGAAAAGCCTTCTCATACTTTGTTGATTTCAAAAAAGTGTGTGATGCAATTTGGCACGAGTGTCTGCTATACAAATAGATGGAAAGTGGTGTTGGGGGACAAACATACGGCATTATAAAATCCATGTACACAAACAACAAGTTTGGCAAAAAACACAAACATCTTTCCTCAAGGGCCGTGGGGTGAGACAAAAATGCAGCTTGAGCCCCACCCTATTCAACATGTATATTAATGAATTGGTGAGGGCTCTAGAACATTCTGCAGCACCCGGCCTCACCCTATTCAACATGTATATTAATGAACTGGTGAGGGCTCTAGAACAGTCTGCAGCACCCGGCCTCACCCTATTCAACATGTATATTAATGAACTGGCGAGGGCTCTAGAACAGTCTGCAGCACCCGGCCTCACCCTATTCAACATGTATATTAATGAACTGGTGAGGGCTCTAGAACAGTCTGCAGCACCCGGTCTCACCCTATTCAACATGTATATTAATGAACTGGCGAGGGCTCTAGAACAGTCTGCAGCACCCGGCCTCACCCTATTCAACATGTATATTAATGAACTGGTGAGGGCTCTAGAACAGTCTATTCAACATGTATATTAATGCACCCGGCCTCACCCTATTCAACATGTATATTAATGAACTGGTGAGGGCTCTAGAACAGTCTGCAGCACCCGGCCTCACCCTATTCAACATGTATATTAATGAACTGGTGAGGGCTCTAGAACAGTCTGCAGCACCCGGCCTCACCCTATTCAACATGTATATTAATGAACTGGTGAGGGCTCTAGAACAGTCTGCAGCACCCGGCCTCAGCCTATTCAACATGTATATTAATGAACTGGTGAGGGCTCTAGAACAGTCTGCAGCACCCGGCCTCACCCTATTCAACATGTATATTAATGAACTGGCGAGGGCTCTAGAACAGTCTGCAGCACCCGGCCCCGCCCTATTCAACATGTATATTAATGAACTGGCGAGGGCTCTAGAACAGTCTGCAGCACCCGGCCTCACCCTATTCAACATGTATATTAATGAACTGGTGAGGGCTCTAGAACAGTCTGCAGCACCCGGCCTCACCCTATTCAACATGTATATTAATGAACTGGTGAGGGCTCTAGAACAGTCTGCAGCACCCGGCCCCGCCCTATTCAACATGTATATTAATGAACTGGCGAGGGCTCTAGAACAGTCTGCAGCACCCGGCCTCACCCTATTCAACATGTATATTAATGAACTGGCGAGGGCTCTAGAACAGTCTGCAGCACCCGGCCTGTATATTAATGAACACCCTATTCAACATGTATATTAATGAACTGGCGAGGGCTCTAGAACAGTCTGCAGCACCCGGCCTCACCCTATTCAACATGTATATTAATGAACTGGCGAGGGCTCTAGAACAGTCTGCAGCACCCGGCCTCACCCTATTCAACATGTATATTAATGAACTGGTGAGGGCTCTAGAACAGTCTGCAGCACCCGGCCTCAGCCTATTCAACATGTATATTAATGAATTGGTGAGGGCTCTAGAACAGTCTGCAGCACCCGGCCTCACCCTATTCAACAGGTATATTAATGAACTGGTGAGGGCTCTAGAACAGTCTGCAGCACCCGGCCTCAGCCTATTCAACATGTATATTAATGAACTGGCGAGGGCTCTAGAACAGTCTGCAGCACCCGGCCTCAGCCTATTCAACATGTATATTAATGAACTGGCGAGGGCTCTAGAACAGTCTGCAGCACCCGGCCTCAGCCTATTCAACATGTATATTAATGAATTGGCGAGGGCTCTAGAACATTCTGCAGCACCCTACTAGAGTCTGGAGTCACATGTTTACTGCTTGCAGATGGTGCTGCTTCTGTCCCCAACCAAGGAGGGCCTACAGCAGCACCTAGATCTTCTGCACAGATTCTGTTAGACTTGGGCCCTGACAGTTAATCACAGTAAGACCAAAATAATGGTGTTCCAAGAAAAGGTCCAGTTTCCAGGACAACAACTACAAATTCCACCTAGACACTGTTGCCTTAGAGCACAAAAAAACTATACCTACCTCAGCCTAAACACCAGCACCACAGGTAACTTCCACAAAGCTTTGAATGATCTGAGAGACATGGCAAGAAGGGCCTTCTATGCCATCAAAAGAAACATTACATTTGATCCCAATTAGTATCTGGCTAAAAATACTTGAATCAGTTATAGAACCCATTGTGAGGTCTGGGGTCCAATTATCAACCAAAAATTCAGAAAATGGGACTAACACCAAATTCAGATTCAAATTGCAGAATTCTGCAAAAACATCTTCCTTGTACAAAGTAAAACACCAAATAATGTAGAGCAGAATTAGAACGACTCCCACTCATAAGAAAAATCCAGAAAAGAGCTATTAGATTCTACAACCACCTAAAGGATGTGATTCTCAAACCTTCCATAACAAAGCCATCACCTAAGGAGAGATGAACCTGGAAAAGTGTCCCCTCAGCCAGCTAGTACTGTGACTATGTTTACAAACACAAACAGACCCCACAGAGCCCCAGGACAGAAACACAATTAGACCCAACCAAATCATGAGAAAACAAAAAGATAATTACTTGACACATTGGAAATATTTTTATTTTTTAAAATTGAGCAAACTGGAATGTTATTTGGCCCTAAACAGAGAGTAGCAGAATACCTGACCACTGGGACTGGCCCTAAAACAGAGAGTACACCGTAGCAGAATACCTGACCACTGGGACTGACCCTAAACAGAGAGTACACCGTAGCAGAATACCTGACCACTGGGACTGGCCCTAAACAGAGAGTACACCGTAGCAGAATACCTGACCACTGGGACTGGCCCTAAACAGAGAGTACACCGTAGCAGAATACCTGACCACTGGGACTGACCCTAAACAGAGAGTACACCGTAGCAAAATACCTGACCACTGGGACTGGCCCTAAACAGAGAGTACACCGTAGCAGAATACCTGACCACTGGGACTGACCCTAAACAGAGAGTACACCGTAGCAAAATACCTGACCACTGGGACTGGCCCTAAACAGAGAGTACACCGTAGCAGAATACCTGACCACTGGGACTGGCCCTAAACAGAGAGTACACCGTAGCAGAATACCTGACCACTGGGACTGACCCAACATTAAGAAAAGCTTTGACTATGTACAAACTCAGTAAGCATTGCCTTGCTATCAAGAGGCCGCCATAGCCTGTCTTCTATTGAGAGCCAGCTCTGCCTATATGCCTACTGCCCACAAAATTAGGTGAAAAATGAGCTACACTTACTAACCATAGCCAATAATATAACATTTAAAATGTCTATATTATTTTAAAACTTTTGAGAGTTTAATGTTTACTGTTAATTTCTCATTATTAATTTCCCTTTTTAAAAATAGTTTATTTCACTTGCTTTGCCAATGTAAACATACGTTTTGCGAGAGGAGTACTGTGGGCTTTGACTGAGCAGGCCTATGCTTGTGTCCTGCATGTGTGTACTGTCTGAGTGTTTCTCTCTGCAATTCTATCATTCTGTCTGTCCTTGTAAGATCAAATGGTCCACCTCATTCAAACACATTACAGAATGCCTTCTACGTAAAGACTACATGAGCCTGTGTTGTAAACCCAAATGTGTGCTTTGTTATAAAATAGCCTCCTCCCAGCAAGCACATAATGTTCCCACAACTTAAAATAAATAAATAATAATGTTCCCGGAACATTCTGGGAACCAACAGTTTTTACATTCATCTTGTGTTGTTGCCTACTGAATATCCGTTTTGTCCCTAAATAACAGGTTATTGTAGATACCCTACCCTAAATAACAGGTTATTGTAGATACCCTAACCCTAATATCAGGTTATTGTAGATACCCTAAATAATAGGTTATTGTAGATACCCTAAATAATAGGTTATTGTAGATACCCTAAACCTAAATAACAGGTTATTGTAGATACCCTAAATAACAGGTTATTGTAGATACCCTACCCTAAATGACAGGTTATTGTAGATACCCTACCCTAAATATCAGGTTATTGTAGATACCCTAAACCTAAATAACAGGTTATTGTAGATACCCTACCCTAAATAACAGGTTATTGTAGATACCCTACCCTAATATCAGGTTATTGTAGATACCCTAACCCTAAATAACAGGTTATTGTAGATACCCTAACCCTAAATATCAGGTTATTGTAGATACCCTAAACCTAAATAACAGGTTATTGTAGATACCCTACCCTAAATAACAGTTTATTGTAGATACCCTACCCTAAATAACAGGTTATTGTAGATACCCTATATATCAGGTTATTGTAGATACATTTACATTTACATTTAAGTCATTTAGCAGACGCTCTTATCCAGAGCTACTTACCCTAACGATAATATCAGGTTATTGTAGATACCCTAAATAACAGGTTATTGTAGATACCCTATATATCAGGTTATTGTAGATACCCTAACCCTAATATCAGGTTATTGTAGATACCCTAAACCTAAATAACAGGTTATTGTAGATACCCTAACCCTAAATAACAGGTTATTGTAGATACCCTACCCCTAAATAACAGGTTATTGTAGATACCCTAAATAACAGGTTATTGTAGATACCCTACCCTAAATAACAGGTTATTGTAGATACCCTAACCCTAATAACAGGGTATTGTAGATACCCTATATATCAGGTTATTGTAGATACCCTAAATAACAGGTTATTGTAGATACCCTAAATAACAGGTTATTGTAGATACCCTATATATCAGGTTATTGTAGATACCCTAACCCTAAATAACAGGTTATTGTAGATACCCTAAATAACAGGTTATTGTAGATACCCTATATATCAGGTTATTGTGGATACCCTAACCTAAATAACAGGTTATTGTAGATACCCTACCCTAAATATCAGGTTATTGTAGATACCCTACCCTATATATCAGGTTATTGTAGATACCCTACCCTACATATCGGGTTATTGTAGATATCCTATATATCAGGTTATTGTAGATACCCTAAATATCAGGTTATTGTAGATACCCTATATATCAGGTTATTGTAGATACCCTAAATATCAGGTTATTGTAGATACCCCACCCTAAATATCAGGTTATTGTAGATACCCTACCCTAAATATCAGGTTATTGTAGATACCCTACCCTAAATATCAGGTTATTGTATCTACCCTACCCTAAATAACAGGTTATTGTAGATACCCTACCCTAAATATCAGGTTATTGTAGATACCCTACCCTAAATATCAGGTTATTGTAGATAACCTATATACCAGGTTATTGTAGATACCGTACCCTAAATATCAGGTTATTGTAGATACCCTACCCTAAATATCAGGTTATTGTAGGGGTATCCGAGATGATGGAAGGGAGTAATCTGTGGGCAGCTGGATAGTTGTTAGACCAATACCTTTATTGACTCAAATACAGCACTGTCCATTGATTTCCATAAATAAATCAACAATTACATAATCAATATTTTGAAAAAAATATTTTCATAAACTATTAAATAATTAACATGCGTCACGTTCACATTTTTCTTGCAATTTATATAGTTAAATGACTAAATGTGTGAGAAATCGATATTAGGCTCTATAGACATGCATGGGCATTAATCTCATCTGAGTGTATGGCTGTGCAGTATGAACCTACAAAATCAGTCAAAACATAATTTTTTACTCGTCAATAAATCTTTCATAACATGATTCAACATGGTCTCAGGGCAATTTGTTTTATTCTGTACATAAATATGTGACACTCCATTTAGTATGATATATTGCGTTACGTCATGTTACATTATGAATGGAATAGCGGTCGTAAAATATCATACGAATCAGAGGACGTACCGTATAATACGTATCAAATCAAAGGACGTACCGTATAATACGTATCAAATCAGAGGACGTACCGTATAATACGTTTCAAATCAGAGGACGTACCGTATAATACGTATCAAATCAGAGGACGTACCGTATAATACGTTTCAAATCATAGGACGTACCGTATAATACGTATCAAATCAGAGGACGTACCGTATAATACGTATCAAATCAGAGGACGTACCGTATAAATCAGGGGTAATGTCCATAGGGGGATCAGCATGTAAGGATGTAAGGTAAGTGACCATTTGGGGGGGGTAATGTCCATAGGGGGATCAGCATGTAAGAATGTAAGGTAAGTGACCGTTTGGGGGGGGGGGGGGGTAATGTCCATAGGGGGATCAGCATGTAAGGATGTAAGGTAAGTGACCATTTGGGGGGGTAATGTCCATAGGGGGATCAGCATGTAAGGATGTAAGGTAAGTGACCATTTGGGGGGATGTTCATAGGGGGATCAGCATGTAAGGATGTAAGGTAAGTGACCGTTGGGGGGGTAATGTCCATAGGGGGATCAGCATGTAAAGATGTAAGGTAAGTGACCGTTTGGGGGGGATGTTCATAGGGGGATCAGCATGTAAGGATGTAAGGTAAGTGACCGTTTGGGGGGGATGTTCATAGGGGGATCAGCATGAGGATGTAAGGTAAGTGACCGTTTGGGGGGGATGTTCATAGGGGGATCAGCATGTGAGGATGTAAGGTAAGTGACCATTTGGGGGGGATGTTCATAGGGGGATCAGCATGTAAGGATGTAAGGTAAGTAACCGTTTGGGGGGGGTAATGTCCAATGTCCATAGGGGGATCAGCATGTAAGGATGTAAGGTAAGTAACCGTTTGTCCATGGGGGATCAGCATGTAATGTCCATTTGGGGGGGGGGGGGGATGGGGGATCAGCATGTAAGGATGTAAGGTAAGTGACCGTTTGGGGGGGGGGGAATGTCCATAGGGGGATCAGCATGTAAGGATGTAAGGTAAGTGACCATTTGGGGGGGGTAATGTCCATAGGGGGATCAGCATGTAAGGATGTAAGGTAAGTGACCGTTTGGGGGGGGGATGTTCATAGGGGATCAGCATGTAAGGATGTAAGGTAAGTGACCGTTTGGGGGGGATGTTCATAGGGGGATCAGCATGTAAGGATGTAAGGTAAGTGACCATTTGGGGGGTGTCCATGTTCACCGTTTGGGAATTTAATCAGCATGTAAAAATCTCCCCGGGGATAACCAGCATTATTCTAAGGATGTAAGGTAAGTGGTCAGAAGTGCCTAACCGTTGGGGGTAATGTCCACAGGGGGATCAGCAGAGCTGTAAGAGATGTAAGGTAAGTGACCGTTTCCAGGAGGTAATGGGGGGGTAATGTCCATAGGGAGATCAGCATGTAAGGATGTAAGGAAGTCTTGAAGTGTCCATTTGGGGGGGGTAATGTCCATAGGGGGATCAGCATGTAAAGATGTTTATTTCAGGTTTACGTGACCGTTTGGGGGGGGGTAATGTCCATAGGGGGTGAATTTTGCATGGTGTAAGGTAAGTTTGCTTCCCCACTTTTTCAGGCCCATTGATAAGGATGTGGGCGTGTCCAGCCTAGTTCCTTCTGAAGTACACAATCGGCTTCTTTGTTTTGCTGATGTTAAGGGACCATGCGGTCAGAGTGCCTAACTCCTCGCTGTAGGCTGTCTCGTTGTATGTTGGTAATCAGGTCTACTATTGTTGTGTCGTCAGCAAACTTGATGATGGAGTTGGAACCGAGTGAGGCCATGCAGTCGCAGGTATACAGGGAATACAGAAGGGGACTGAGGACGCACCCTTGTGGGGCCCACGTGTTGAGGATCAGTTTCCAGGAGGTAATGTTGCCTACCTTCACCACCTGGGGGTGGCCCGTCAGGAATTCCAGGATACATTTGCATAGGGAAGAGTTCAGACCCGGGGTCGTGAGCTTTGTAATGAGCTGATAGGGCATTACGGTATTAACCAGTCAAGCTGTAGCCGATGAACAGCATCCTCACATACAGTTGAAGTCGGAAGTTTACATACACTTTAACCAAATACATTTAAACTCAGTTTTTCACAATTTCTGACATTTAATCCCAGTAAAAATACCCTGTTTTAGGTCAGTTAGGATAACCACTTTATTTTAAGAATGTGTAATGTCAGAATTATAGTAGAGAGAATGATTTATTTCAGCTTTAATTTCTTTCACATTCCCAGTGGGTCAGAAGTTTACAAACACTCAATTAGTATTTGGTAGCATTATCTTTCAATTGTTTTACTTGGGTCAAACGTTTCGGGTAGCCTTCCACAAGCTTCCTACAATAAATTGGGTGAATTTTGGCCCATTCCTCCTGACAGAGCTGGTGTAACTGAGTTAGGTTTGTAGGCCTCTTTGCTTGCACACACTTTTTCAGTTCTGCCCACACATTTTCTATGGGATTGAGGTCAGGGCTTTGTGATGGCCACTCTAATACCTTGACTTTGTTGTCCTTAAGTCATTTTGCAACAACTTTGGAAGTCTGCTTGGGGTCATTGTCCATTTGGTAGACCCATTTGCGACCAAGCTTTAACTTGTACTGATGTCTTGAGATGTTGCTTCAATATATCCACATAATTTTCCTCCCTCGTGAAGCCATCTATTTTGTGAAGTGCTAGCTGGCTAGCTGTTGGCTAGCTAGCAGAGTCTCCTGCGGACCGAGTGCAGATGCGACCGCTCGCTCCAACCCGGAAGTACACCAAAAAAGGACACCGGCTTGTGTCCTTGTAAGCCTCCCCATTATTCCTCCAAACATAATGATGGTCATTATGGTCAAACAGTTCTATTTTTGTTTCATCAGACCAGAGGACATTTCTTCAAAAAGTACGATATTTGTCCCCATGTGCAGTTGCTTTTTTATTGCGGTTTTGTAGCAGTGGCTTCTTCCTTGCTGAGCAGCCTTTCAGGTTATGTCGATATAGGACTCGTTTGGCTGTGGATATAGATACTTTTGTACCTGTTTCCTCCAGCATTTTCACAAGATCCTTTGCTGTTGTTCTGGGATTGATTTGCACTTTTCACACCAAAGTACATTCATATCTAGGAGACAGAACGTGTCTCCTTCCTGAGGGGTATGACGGCTGCGTGGTCCCATGGTGTTCATACTTGCGTACTATTGTTTGTACAGATGAACGTGTTACCTTCAGGCATTTGGAAACTGCTCCCAAGGATGAACCAGACTTGTGGAGGTCTCACAATTTTTTTTCTTAGGTCTTGGCTGATTTCTTTTGATTTTCCCATGACGTCAAGCAAAGAGGCACTGAGTTTGAAGGTAGGCCTTGAAATACATCCATAGATACACCTCCAATTGACAGTTAGCCTTTCAGAAGCTTCTAAAGCCGTGACATAATTTTCTGGACATTTCCAAGCTGTTTAAAGGCACAGTCAACTTAGTGTATGTAATCTTCTGACCCATTGGAATTGTGATATAGTGAATTATAAGTGAAATAATCTGTCTGTAAACAATTGTTGGAAAAATTACTTGTGTCATGTACAAAGTAGATGTCCTAACCGACTTGCCAAAACTATAGTTTGTTAACAAGAAATTTGTGCAGTGGTTGAAAAATGAGTTTTAATGACTCCAACCTAAGTGTATGTAAACTTCTGACTTCAACTGTACGTCGTACCCAGTCGTACAATAGCATGCGAATTGGATGACTTAATTTATCATGTCTTGGAGGATGTATAGTATAATATGTCTTTCTCTGTGACCAGGTTGCTTGTTGCATAGTAACAACAAAAGAGAATTATGGGGAGAATTCACATTAGTGGTTAGAACTAAAACAACAAAGGTTAGGTGATTTTACATAGCAGGTTATGGGAATTGGGTTCAGTTGAGTTAAGGGTTAAGGGAAGGGTTAGCTAAAATGCTAGAGTTGTCACTGATGAAACTCAAACATTGGAACCTTAGGATTGCTAGAAGATCGGAGATTACGCCCACCCATCCTCCCTCCCTACTTTAATGTCTGTCTATAGTAACTAAACCATTAGTAGGTATCATACATCTCGGAGGTGCTCAGAAGTATGTTAAGTATGTTTTCGTATGTCTGAGGCCAGGCTGCATGATTTATTTAGTCATGAAGGGATCCTTTGTTCGGTCATTTTATCTCGTGCATAAAAGCCTTGTCTTCATTCAGACTGTTCCTGAATCCCCCGCTAGGGATCGCTATCACTCCTCCGGTATGAGCTGACAACCCGTTTGAAAGTTGTGGGAAATCCTCAGACCAGAGTTGGAGGAGCATTTGCAATTCAATAAGTCACAATGTTATTTCCCAGCTTTTAAACACTCAGCTGACAATGGAAACCAGTGTATGAAATATAGTCCGAGTCTAGGAACAAAATAATATTACATTTTTTATTTTGCCCGTGTCCTTTAATTGAACGTGTATCAGATCGTGAATAGTAGAGTTGGCTACAGTAGAGTATCACATATTTTATTGTACAAGCAGCCTCATGCAATCAGCTGATAGATGCATCTATCGATTACACTGTAAACAGGTGTTACAGTGTCTTAGACATGAATAATCGCCGACAGCTTCACTGTTCTTGTAAACACGGTGGCCTAAGACTAGAGCCTACTTAAAGGTTTCGCTTGCATCAGACGCAGTTTATCTACCACACGCCCACGTTTATCAGAATAACAGCCTAACAATATTAAACATCCATATTTGATATTTAATGAATTCATTATATATATAATTCTTTTTTAAACATTATTTAAAACAAATCTGTCTAAACTCACTCCAGTGTGTATTATAGACAGGAGGAAAGCGGCATAGGTCTCTCCTTTTTTGAGTCCCGTTACGCGTGACAATGTCCTCACATTCCAGTTTCTATTTGTTTGGGGAACATTTCTAACATTTGATTGGTTATCGCCGACCCTGCATCCTCGTTCACCTGCTTCCTCGAAATCCAACTATTGGCTCACAAATGTGTCACTATCATCCCGCCTCTAAACTGTCCCTCGCATCTTGTAGAAGCATCAATTGTAGCCTTCTCTTTCCTCTCTTCCACACGGCAGAAAGTACACACTTGAAGTTTAATCGCAGATACAAGAGATACGAGGGATGAGAGCTCGAGCGCAGCCGCACAGAAGCGAGAGTGGAACGTCGCCGACGGGGTCTAACCGGTCCAGAACAACTCGGAGCTTTTAAGCTATTTGCGTGGAAGGGTGGATTTAATCAACGTGGAACACTGAAAAGCATGCACTGAGTTTGAACAGTACTCGCCGCTTGTTTTTAAACTTTCGAGAAAAGGGTGAATATCAGAAAGCTAACGGAAAAGGGTTGGGAAAAGGAGTGCAGTCGGAACACTGGCTACGGGGTTCTACCAGTTTTGGGATGTAGCCAGTTGAATCGGAATGCGTTGTATTTTTGAGGACAAGGTTTTTAGTATAACTGTCGACACGGGTGCAGTTAAATAGGCTACACGGGACATAAGGAGTGCATTTAAACCGAGATTATGACACTAATGGGACATTAATATTTAGCATCAGAACAAGTAATTACATCCCTTCATCTGAACAGTTCGAGCAGAGAATACTTCGTCAACATGGACACATTACGGATTGCAATGCGAGACGCGTCTCTGGTTTATTCAATGCTTCTTTTGACTTCTTTTTGGAAAGGTAAGAACCGATAGAGGAAAACTTTTGTTCTAGAATAAGTTAGTCTACATATTCACTGTTTTCACGATTTACACAAAATGATTTAGAATTGTATGGCAGCTATTTATTCCACAACTACGCCCTGTCATTTCCGTGCTCCCCCAGAGGCTTTAATTATTCATGTATTTGATAGCCTATTTACATGACATATCATTAACATATTTGGGAATCATTTGTAGATTCACTTGTAGAAATAGCCAGATTGCAACTTTTACAGTATTTAAAAAAACTTTACCTGACTCCTGTTGATTCAGAATTGTGTGTGTGTGTGTGTGTGTGTGGAAATGACGATCATGATATAATGTAACCTACACCGGAGACGTGAAACACAAGATATGTCCAGAACACCCAATTATTTCGAACGGAAATGTTCAAATAGGCCCATGACAAATCACTCTGGATTTTTCTGTTACATTGGTTTGGGTTAAGAGCGTTTATTCTCTTCTTTTTAAGTCACTAAATTTAGCATGAACATTGGCCATGCGTCGTATGCTATTTTCTCACGTTGTTTTCAGTGAACTCACATATAAAATACATTTTAAAAAATCCTACAATCGTCATTGATAAATTGGCTAAATTATTGGAACGTTATTTAATTTGCCAGATTGAGAACTATTTCATGACCGGCGTCAATGAGTAGCCTACGGAAAATTGTGTGACACAAATGTTGCTCTGCATTGCCATACTAAAATCACATGACGGGTTGTTATCGTTTTTCGGGATAGTTTACGTACATAAATTAATTCCACTTGACCACAGGCCGTACATTGAATACGTTTAATTTGTCACAACTGTGCAAAATGTTTGACTTGTGCAAGGTAAATGGCTCAGACCGTTGACAGTTGTGTGATGGAGAGGCCAAAGTGCAGGACAGCCTTTGTCCCGGCTTTGAAAAGTAACTGGAGCAACAGAATTTGACTCTGCACAGCTGTGGCGGAGTATCGGTTTATTAACACGCTTGAAGAACAGCCTGGTTAACTCAACCCCGTTGTTTTTTATTAGTCTGACCTAGGCCTATCAACATGACTGTAGTCGCTCCCTTGGCACTTGGAAAAGACCAAGACGGGCCGATCTGCAACAATGCACACTGGAATTTGGTCACATTTCACCTTTGCTGTTAAATTAAATCGTATTTATTGGGCGTATGGGAGCACTGCTTTAATAAGGTAAAGTAGCTAAGGCTAGTGGATAATGTTCTGGAAACGAAAGCTGACCTTGCGCGTTGATTTGTGGTAAAGGCCTTCAGTCAAGCGTGTCGCGGCACGGTTCCCACTGTCAATCCCGTTTATTTAGGCTACCACTCTGAACTGAAATGTGAATCTAAGTTTAGTAATATGAATGTCAATGCTTGAGATGCTGGTAAAAAAGGTTTTGCCTGAATCACAAATGCATAATAGTTTGGAAAATGAATGACACACCAAAAACGTGCGCGTA
The DNA here is from genome assembly GCF_034236695.1 of Oncorhynchus nerka. Classification (NCBI taxonomy): domain Eukaryota; kingdom Metazoa; phylum Chordata; class Actinopteri; order Salmoniformes; family Salmonidae; genus Oncorhynchus; species Oncorhynchus nerka. The sequence goes on along the minus strand of NC_088422.1, from coordinate 10,656,780 downwards.
AAAGCCAATTTTGCAATTGTTGTTAGTTATCTTGCCTTCTTTTTCGGTTAGATTGTATCCAGCATAACATGGATTCAGCTTTTTCCATAAATTTGTTAGTTTATCAATCAAAGACAATCCATGTGCATCTGCAGAATCCATGTAATTACAGTAGGTAGCCTAATGTCAATGCATATTATATATCTGCAATTGTCTCCATAAATTGTGTGAAAGATCAATGGCAACAAAAAAACGGACACAATGCATTCCACATTAAACAGTAGGCCTATTATCTTCCTTCGCTATATTATAAATCTGTTTGAGTACGAGAATCGTCAAAGCGGGCCGATCTGCGTCGTCTCCCGGAGGAGCTGATATACCTCGTGTACGGTTTCTGTTTTATCTGAAAATTAATTGCACACACGCCTGGTGTCCCAGGTCTATATCAGTCCCCGATTTAGACCTGGGTCAGTCCCTGATTTAGACCTGGGTCAGTCCCTGATTTAGACCTGGGTCAGTCCCTGACTTAGACCTGGGCCAGTCCCTGATTTAGACCTGGGTCAGTCCCTGATTTAGACCTGGGTCAGTCCCTGACTTAGACCTGGGTCAGTCCCTGATTTAGACCTGGGTCAGTCCCTGATTTAGACCTGGGTCAGTCCCTGACTTAGACCTGGGTCAGTCCCTGACTTAGACCTGGGTCAGTCCCTGATTTAGACCTGGGTCAGTCTGGGTCAGTCCCTGATTTAGACCTGGGTCAGTCCCTGATTTAGACCTGGGTCAGTTCCTGATTTAGACCTGGGTCAGTCCCTGATTTAGACCTGGGTCAGTCCCTGATTTAGACCTGGGTCAGTCCCTGATTTAGACCTGGGTCAGTTCCTGATTTAGACCTGGGTCAGTTCCTGATTTAGACCTGGGTCAGTCCCTGATTTAGACCTGGGTCAGTTCCTGATTTAGACCTGGGTCAGTCCCTGATTTAGACCTGGGTCAGTCCCTGATTTAGACCTGGGTCAGTCCCTGATTTAGACCTGGGTCAGTTCCTGATTTAGACCTGGGTCAGTTCCTGATTTAGACCTGGTTCAGTCCCTGATTTAGACCTGGGTCAGGGATTAATTGTGTTTGAATGCTATACAACAACATTTTAACACCTCGAACCACCATTGTGTACAGTACTATAATTTGACATAAAACAAAGATAAGATTATCGTAATTTGTTTTCCTTCACATTGGCTCAAAACTCGCAGATTTAACTAGTCAAACAGAAGTATAACTGGGCTATTCATTCTCCAAAATATCACACACACACACACACACACACACACACACACACACACACACACACACACACACACACACACACACACACACACACACACACCACTAGTTACTTTCTGTAGTTAGATCATAAATCCAGACTCTAGACAACAAATTGGATGGAAACATTTTCAAAGTGAAGGAATGTGAAGGAACCCATAACATTTACAGGCGCAGAGTGCGTGCCTGTTAAAAACGGCGTTGGACAGACTGTGACCTTCACAATGAACTTTACAGCTGGAATAAGCAACAGTGATATCCCCAGATCCCCTTTACTGCAATACAAATGCCACGAGGATGCAGTGGTATGTGTGTGTGTTTATCATTTGTGGGGAGTAAGGAGAAGCTCACAAACCACTCTTACGGATATCCCGTTTTGTCTCTCAAACAGCAATATTGAATTTGGGACCCACATTTATGTCCACAACACTTATAATATATATATATATTTTTCATATTTTTTATTAAGGATAAAATAAAATGAAGAGTCTTTGTTTGGGCTTGTTGTTGCTTTAATATATTATTTTAATATATATATTTTTTATGATGCTAAGTGTGTGACATGAAATGCATCTGTACCACTGAGGTGGTACAACTGGTATCTAGAGTGGGCAGACTTTGCAATACTGGTGTGCAGTTTTTTAAAGAAGTGTGTGTGTGTGTGTCTGTGTGTTGTACAAGAGGCAGACGTACGATGGAGATAATTCACGGATGAAACAGTTGTAGGCCTCAGACTATATTACATATGCATGGAAATGTTCCGGGGCGGAGCTGAGCAAGCATTCTCTTATTTTCCTCTCTCGCAGACGCATTTACAGAGAGAGTGAAGGCATGTCTGTTTACGGAGAGAGTGAAGGCATGTCTGTTTACGGAGAGAGTGAAGGCATGTCTGTTTACGGAGAGAGTGAAGGCATGTCTGTTTACGGAGAGAGTGAAGGCATGTCTGTTTACGGAGAGAGTGAAGGCATGTCTGTTTACGGAGAGAGTAAAGGCATGTCTGTTTACGGAGAGAGTGAAGGCATGTCTGTTTACGGAGAGAGTGAAGTCATGTCTGTTTACGGAGAGAGTGAAGGCATGTCTGTTTACGGAGAGAGTGAAGGCATGTCTGTTTACAGAGAGAGTGAAGGCATGTCTGTTTACGGAGAGAGTGAAGGCATGTCTGTTTACAGAGAGAGTGAAGGCATGTCTGTTTACGGAGAGAGTGAAGGCATGTCTGTTTACAGAGAGAGTGAAGGCATGTCTGTTTACGGAGAGAGTGAAGGCATGTCTGTTTACGGAGAGAGTGAAGGCATGTCTGTTTACGGAGAGAGTGAAGGCATGTCTGTTTACGGAGAGAGTGAAGGCATGTCTGTTTACGGAGAGAGTAAAGGCATGTCTGTTTAGTCTCAAGTGTAATTCCCGTTCTATAGTATTTGGTGAATAAGCTGTACTGAATAACTGTACAATTCCCCTTTCATTTAAAAGAATGGAGTGTATTATCCTGGAAGGGTTCTGTTGTCAGTTCGGAAATAGGGAATTGCACCCGGCTGGAGAAATATAGTTTCTTCCACAGTGTACTGAAACAGTCAATTGGATCATTCGTCTATACAGTAAAGGGGATATATCAGCAAATCTCTGCTTCCTCTTGTTTATTCACATATTTATTTTTATTTTTTTTTACCTTTATTTAACCAGGCAAGTCAGTTAATTAAGAACACATTCTTATTTTCAATGACGGCCTAGGAACAGTGGGTTAACTGCCTGTTCAGTGGCAGAACGACAGATTTGTACCTTGTCAGCACAGGGGTTTGAACTTGCAACCTTCCGGTTACTAGTCCAACACTCTAACCACTAGGCTACTAGTGCATTGAACCCGTGAACACACACACACACAGGACTTTTTGGGGACCGAAAATGGATTTCCATTCAAAATCCTATTTTCCCTAAGCGCTAACCCTAACCTTAACTTCAACTCTAACCGTTACCCTATTTCTAACCCTAAACCCCTAAAGCCTAAAATAGTCTTTTTACAAGTGAGGACCAGCAAAATGTCCTCACTTCTCTGAATTTTAGTTGGTTTACCATTCTTGTGAGGATTTCTGGTACTCACAAGTATAGTTAAACGTGTATACACACACCACAACAAAACACCACACCACAACACAACAAAACACCACACCACCCACAACACAACACAACAAAACACCACACCACACCACACCACACCACAACAAAACACCACAACACAACACAACAAAACACCACACCACAAAGGGTACAGATTTGGTGGAGGAGAAAAATTGATCAAGTCTGTGCCTGTGGAGGTTAGCCTTGTCTGTTCTAGGGAAACGGCCCACCTGACAGGAGAAATGCTCAGCACTGGTGGCTAGGCAACCCCCAAACCCACCTCCACCCACCCAACCACCCAGTCTACAGACTTGATATCCAGAATTCGAAGTCCAAATATCCAAATATTCCTCTTGACAGAGAAAGCAACGTGGCTATGTTGACAGAGAAAGCAACGTGGCTATGTTGACAGAGAAAGCAACGTGGCTATGTTGACAGAGGAAGTGACGTGGCTATGTTGACAGAGAAAGGACGTGGCTATGTTGACAGAGAAAGCAACGTGGCTATGTTGACAGAGAAAGCAACGTGGCTATGTTGACAGAGAAAGCAACGTGGCTATGTTGACAGAGAAAGCAACGTGGCTATGTTGACAGAGAAAGCAACGTGGCTATGTTGACAGAGGAAGTGACGTGGCTATGTTGACAGAGATGTTGAAGAAAAGGACGTGGCTATGTTGACAGAGAAAGCAACGTGGCTATGTTGACAGAGAAAGGACGTGGCTATGTTGACAGAGAAAGCAACGTGGCTATGTTGACAGAGAAAGCAACGTGGCTATGTTGACAGAGGAAGCAACGTGGCTATGTTGACAGAGAAAGCAACGTGGCTATGTTGACAGAGGAAGTGACGTGGCTATGTTGACAGAGAAAGGACGTGGCTATGTTGACAGAGAAAGCAACGTAGCTATGTTGACAGAGAAAGGACGTGGCTATGTTGACAGAGGAAGGGACGTGGCTATGTTGACAGAGGAAGTGACGTGGCTATGTTGACAGAGAAAGTGACGTGGCTATGTTGACAGAGAAAGCAACGTGGCTATGTTGACAGAGAAAGCAACGTGGCTATGTTGACAGAGAAAGCAACGTGGCTATGTTGACAGAGGAAGTGACGTGGCTATGTTGACAGAGAAAGGACGTGGCTATGTTGACAGAGAAAGCAACGTAAAGGACTATGTTGACAGAAAGGACGTGGCTATGTTGACAGAGAAAGGACGTGGCTATGTTGACAGAGAAAGGACGTGGCTATGTTGACAGAGAAAGGACGTGGCTATGTTGACAGAGAAGAAAGTTGACAGAAAGCAACGTGGCTATGTTGACAGAGAAAGCAACGTGGCTATGTTGACAGAGAAAGGACGTGGCTATGTTGACAGAACGTAGCTATGTTGACAGAGAAAGGACGTGGCTATGTTGACAGAGAAAGAGTGGCTATGTTGACAGAGGAAGTGACGCTATGTTGACAGAGAAATGTTGACAGAGAAAGCTATGTTGACAGAGAAAGGAATGTTGACAGAGGAAGGACGTGGCTATGTTGACAGAGAAAGTGACGTGGCTATGTTGACAGAGAAAGGACGTGGCTATGTTGACAGAGAGAAGGACGTGGCTATGTTGACAGAGGAAATGTGACGTGGCTATGTTGACAGAGAAAGTGACGTGGCTATGTTGACAGAGAAAGGACGTGGCTATGTTGACAGAGCGAGTGACGTGGCTATGTTGACAGTTGACAGAGAAAGTGGCGTGGCTATGTTGACAGAGAAATGTTGACAGTGGCTATGTTGACAGAGAAAGGACGTGGCTATGTTGACAGAGAAAGGACGTGGCTATGTTGACAGAGAGAGGACGTGGCTATGTTGACAGAGAAAGCAACGTGGCTATGTTGACAGAGGAAGTGACGTGGCTATGTTGACAGAGAGAGTGACGTGGCTATGTTGACAGAGAAAGTGACGTAGCTATGTTGACAGAGAGAGGACGTGGCTATGTTGACAGAGATGTTGAGAGAAAGTGACGTGGCTATGTTGACAGAGAGAGCTATGTTGACGTGGCTATGTTGACAGAGGAAGTGACGTGGCTATGTTGACAGAGGAAGTGACGTGGCTATGTTGACAGAGCGATGTGACGTGGCTATGTTGACAGAGAGAGAGTGACGTGGCTATGTTGACAGAGAAGTGACGTGGCTATGTTGACAGAGAAAGGACGTGGCTATGTTGACAGAGAAAGCAACGTGGCTATGTTGACAGAGAGATGTTGACAGAAGAGAGTGTGGCTATGTTGACAGAGAAAGCAACGTGGCTATGTTGACAGAGAAAGCAACGTGGCTATGTTGACAGAGGAAGTGACGTGGCTATGTTGACAGAGAAAGGAGTGGCGTGGCTATGTTGACAGAGAAAGCTATGTTGACAGAGGAAGTGTAGCTATGTTGACAGAGAAAGGACGTGGCTATGTTGACAGAGGAAGTGACGTGGCTATGTTGACAGAGGAAGTGACGTGGCTATGTTGACAGAGGAAGTGACGTGGCTATGTTGACAGAGAAAGCAACGTGGCTATGTTGACAGAGAAAGCAACGTGGCTATGTTGACAGAGGAAGTGACGTGGCTATGTTGACAGAGAAAGGACGTGGCTATGTTGCCAGAGAAAGCAACGTAGCTATGTTGACAGAGAAAGGACGTGGCTATGTTGACAGAGAAAGGACGTGGCTATGTTGACAGAGAAAGGACGTGGCTATGTTGACAGAGAAAGGACGTGGCTATGTTGACAGAGAAAGTGACGTAGCTATGTTGACAGAGAGAGGACGTGGCTATGTTGACAGAGAGAGTGACGTGGCTATGTTGACAGAGAAAGTGACGTGGCTATGTTGACAGAGGAAGTGACGTGGCTATGTTGACAGAGAGAGTGACGTGGCTATGTTGACAGAGAAAGTGACGTAGCTATGTTGACAGAGAGAGGACGTGGCTATGTTGACAGAGAGAGTGACGTGGCTATGTTGACAGAGGAAGTGACGTGGCTATGTTGACAGAGGAAGTGACGTGGCTATGTTGACAGAGCGAGTGACGTGGCTATGTTGACAGAGAGAGAGTGACGTGGCTATGTTGACAGAGAGAGTGACGTGGCTATGTTGACAGAGAAAGGACGTGGCTATGTTGACAGAGAAAGCAACGTGGCTATGTTGACAGAGAGAGGACGTGGCTATGTTGACAGAGAAAGCAACGTGGCTATGTTGACAGAGGAAGTGACGTGGCTATGTTGACAGAGAGAGTGACGTGGCTATGTTGACAGAGCAAGTGACGTAGCTATGTTGACAGAGAGAGGACGTGGCTATGTTGACAGAGAGAGTGACGTGGCTATGTTGACAGAGAGAGTGACGTGGCTATGTTGACAGAGGAAGTGACGTGGCTATGTTGACAGAGGAAGTGACGTGGCTATGTTGACAGAGCGAGTGACGTGGCTATGTTGACAGAGAGAGAGTGACGTGGCTATGTTGACAGAGAGAGTGACGTGGCTATGTTGACAGAGAAAGGACGTGGCTATGTTGACAGAGAAAGCAACGTGGCTATGTTGACAGAGAGAGGACGTGGCTATGTTGACAGAGAAAGCAACGTGGCTATGTTGACAGAGAAAGGACGTGGCTATGTTGACAGAGAAAGGACGTGGCTATGTTGACAGAGAGAGTGACATGGCTATGTTGACAGAGAAGGATGTGGCTATGTTGACAGAGAGAGTGACGTGGCTATGTTGACAGAGAAAGTGACGTGGCTATGTTGACAGAGAAAGGACGTGGCTATGTTGACAGAGAAAGGGCATGGCTATGTTGACAGAGAAAGGACGTGGCTATGTTGACAGAGAGGACGTGGCTATGTTGACAGAGAAAGGACGTGGCTATGTTGACAGAGAAAGCAACGTGGCTATGTTGACAGAGAGAGGACGTGGCTATGTTGACAGAGAAAGCAACGTGGCTATGTTGACAGAGGAAGTGACGTGGCTATGTTGACAGAGAGAAAGGACGTAAATGCGACGTGGCTTTGTTGACAGAGAAAGGACGTGGCTATGTTGACAGAGAAAGGATGTGGCTATGTTGACAGAGAGAGTGACGTGGCTATGTTGACAGAGAAAGGATGTGGCTATGTTGACAGAGAAAGCAACGTGGCTATGTTGACAGAGAAAGGACGTGGCTATGTTGACAGAGAAAGGATGTGGCTATGTTGACAGAGAAAGGATGTGGCTATGTTGACAGAGAAAGGGCATTGCTATGTTGACAGAGAAAGGACGTGGCTATGTTGACAGAGAAAGGACGTGGCTATGTTGACAGAGAAAGGGCATGGCTATGTTGACAGAGAAAGGGCATGGCTATGTTGACAGAGAAAGGACGTGGCTATGTTGACAGAGAAACGACGTGGCTATGTTGACAGAGAAAGGATGTGGCTATGTTGACAGAGAAAGGACGTGGCTATGTTGACAGAGAAAGGATGTGGCTATGTTGACAGAGAAAGGGCGTGGCTATGTTGACAGAGAAAGGACGTGGCTATGTTGACAGAGAAAGGACGTGGCTATGTTGACAGAGAAGGATGTGGCTATGTTGACAGAGAAAGGGCGTGGCTATGTTGACAGAGAAAGGACGTGGCTATGTTGACAGAGAAAGGACGTGGCTATGTTGACAGAGAAAGGACGTGGCTATGTTGACAGAGAAAGGATGTGAATGCGATGTGGCTATGTTGACAGAGAAAGGACGTGGCTATGTTGACAGAGAAAGGACGTGGCTATGTTGACAGAGAAAGGACGTGGCTATGTTGACAGAGAAAGGATGTGGCTATGTTGACAGAGAGAGTGACGTGGCTATGTTGACAGAGAAAGGACGTGGCTATGTTGACAGAGAAAGGACGTGGCTATGTTGACAGAGAAAGGACGTGGCTATGTTGACAGAGAAAGGATGTGGCTATGTTGACAGAGAAAGGACGTGGCTATGTTGACAGAGAAAGGACGTGGCTATGTTGACAGAGAAAGGATGTGGCTATGTTGACAGAGAAAGGACGTGGCTATGTTGACAGAGAAAGGATGTGGCTATGTTGACAGAGAAAGGACGTGGCTATGTTGTTTAATATCCTCTTTAAAGTGAATGTACTCATAAGTAGCACATTGTGTGTGAGTCTATGGGTCTCTGTGTCTCAAAAGGGAATCTATCTGTGTAAGTGTGCGAGTGTGTTTTAATAATTGATGAAAGAGGCATGTGAGTGTGTGTGTGTGTGTGTGTGCGTGAAGTCTGAGTCTATAAGTCATAATTGACGAGAGAGGTCTGTGTGTGTGTGTGTGTGTGTATGTGTGTGGCGGCTGGGTCTATAAGTCATGTTTGGGTTTAAGGTGGTGGCAATCAGGGAGACATTTCCCACCAGATTAGCGTCTGTGAAGCCGAGAGGGTAATGAGGGTGATCATTATCATCAATGTCTTAATGAGATAATGACCCAGTTGAGAGAGGAGATGTGTAGGAGAGTCATGCTGCTGTTAGATGCTACCATTCACCATGATATTCTGATGCTACCATTCACCATGGTATTCTGATGATACCATTCACCATGTTATTCTGATGATACCATTGACCATGATATTCTGATGCTACCATTCACCATGCTATTCTGATACTACCATTCACTATGTTATTCTGATGCTACCATTCACCATGTTATTCTGATGCTACCATTCACCATGCTATTCTGATGCTACCATTCACCATGGTATTCTGATGCTACCATTCACCATGGTATTCTGATGATACCATTCACCATGTTATTCTGATGATACCATTGACCATGATATTCTGATGCTACCATTCACCATGTTATTCTGATGATACCATTGACCATGCTATTCTGATACTACCATTGACCATGATATTCTGATGCTACCATTGACCATGATATTCTGATGCTACCATTCACCATGATATTCTGATGCTACCATTGACCATGATATTCTGATACTACCATTGACCATGATATTCTGATACTACCATTGACCATGATATTCTGATGCTACCATTGACCATGATATTCTGATGCTACCATTGACCATGATATTCTGATGCTACCATTCACCATGATATTCTGATGCTACCATTCACCATGATATTCTGATGCTACCATTCACCATGATATTCTGATGCTACCATTGACCATGATATTCTGATGCTACCATTGACCATGATATTCTGATACTACCATTCACCATGATATTCTCCCCTTTTACTTTCTTTCTCAAACACTTTCTCGAGGTACTTGATTCCATTGATCTGTCTCTCTCTCTTTCTTATCCCTCACTCTCTCCCTACCTGTCACACACATGCACTTTTTGTGCGTTTTCCTCTCTATCTCTTTATCCTTTCTTTGTCCTCTCTATCTCTTTATCCTTTCTTTGTCCCCTCTATCTCTTTATCCTTTCTTTGTCCTCTATCTCATTATCCTCTATTTGTCCTCTATCTCATTATCCTCTCTTTGTCCTCTCTCTCTCTATCCTTTATTTATCCTCTCTATCTCTTTATCCTCTCTCTATCCTTTATTTATCCTCTCTATCCTTTATTTATCCTCTCTATCTCTTTATCCTCTCTCTATCCTTTATTTATCCTCTCTATCTCTTTATCCTCTCTCTATCCTTTATTTATCCTCTCTATCTCTTTATCCTCTCTCTATCCTTTATTTATCCTCTCTATCTCATTATCCTCTCTCCATCCTCTCTCTCTCTATCCTTTATTTATCCTCTCTATCTCATTATCCTCTCTCCATCCTCTCTCTCTCTATCCTTTATTTATCCTCTCTCTATCCTTTATTTATCCTCTCTATCTCTCTATCCTTTATTTATCCTCTCTATCTCATTATCCTCTCCCCATCCTCTCTCTCTCTATCCTTTATTTAGCCTCTATCTCTGTATCCTCTCTCTCTTTATCCCCTCTATCTCTTTATCCCAGCTTTATCCTCTATCTCTTTATTATCTCTATCCTCTCTTTATCTTCTCTCTCTTTACCCTCTATCCTCTCTATATCCTCTCTCTCTCTTTATCCCCTCTCTCTCTTTATTATCTCTATCCTCTCTTTATCCCCTCTATCTCTTTATTATCTCTATCCTCTCTTTACCATCTCTATATCCCCTCTCTCTCTTTATTATCTCTATCCTCTCTATCTCTTTATTATCTATATCCTCTCTTTACCCTCTCTATATCCTCTCTCTATATATCCTCTCTCTCTCTCTATATCCCTATCCAATCTATCTTCTTATCCCCTCTATCTTTATTATCTCTATCCTCTCTTTATCCACTCTACTCTTATCTCGTTCCTCTCTTTATCCGCTCTCTCTTTATTATCTCTATCTCTTCTCTTCTCTACTCCTCTTCTCTTCTTTCCTCCCCTTCTCTACTTTCCTCCTCTTCTCTACTCTCCTACTCTTCTCTACTTTCCTCCTCTTCCTCCTCCTCTTCTCTACTTTCCTCTTCTTCTCTACTCTCCTCCTCTTCTCTACTTTCCTCCTCTTCTCTACTCTCCTCCTCCTCTTCTCTACTCTCCTCTTCTCTACTCTCCTCCTCTTCTCTACTCTCCTACTCTTCTCTACTTTCCTCCTCTTCTCTAGTTTCCTCCTCTTCTCTACTCTCCTCCTCTTCTCTACTTTCCTCCTCTTCTCTACTCTCCTCCTCTACTCTCCTCCTCTTCTCTACTCCTCCTCTTCTCTCCTCCTCTTCTCTACTCTCCTCCTCTTCTACTCCTCTTCTCTACTGTATACTGACTGTAGTGTGTACTGTATACTGACTGTAGTGTGTACTGTATTCTGACTGTAGCGTGGAGCATGTACTCTATTCTGACTGTAGCGTGGAGCGTGTACTGTATACTGACTGTAGCGTGTAGCATGTACTGTATTCTGACTGTAGCGTGGAGCATGTACTGTATACTGACTGTAGCATGTACTGCATACTGACTGTAGCGTGTACTGTATACTGACTGTAGCGTGCACTGTATACTGACTGTAGCGTGTACTGTATACTGACTGTAGCGTGTACTGTATACTGACTGTAGCGTGTAGCATGTACTGTATACTGACTGTAGCGTGTACTGTATTCTGACTGCAGCGTGGAACATGTACTGTATTCTGACTGTAGCGTGAAGCATGTACTGTATTCTGACTGTAGCATGTAGCGTGTACTGTATTCTGACTGTAGCGTGTACTGTATACTGACTGTAGCGTGTACTGTATTCTGGCTGTAGCATGTAGCGTGTACTGTATTCTGAATGTAGCGTGGAGCATGTACTGTATTCTGACTGTAGCATGTAGCGTGTACTGTATTCTGACTGTAGCGTTGAGCATGTACTGTATTCTGACTGTAGCGTGGAGCGTGTACTGTATTCTGACTGTAGCGTGGAGTGTGTACTGTATACTGACTGTAGCGTGAACTGCATACTGACTGTAGCGTGTACTGCATACTGACTGTAGCGTGTACTGTATACTGACTGTAGCATATACTGTATACTGACTGTAGCGTGCACTGTATACTGACTGTAGCATGTAGCGTGTACTGCATACTGACTGTAGCGTGTACTATATACTGACTGTAGTGTGTACTGTATACTGACTGTAGCGTGTACTGTATACTGACTGTAGCGTGTACTGTATACTGACTGTAGCGTGTACTGTATACTGACTGTAGCGTGTACAGTATACTGACTGTAGCGTGTACTGTATACTGACTGTAGCGTGTACAGTATACTGACTGTAGCGTGTACTGTATACTGACTGTAGCGTGTAGCATGTGCTGTATACTGACTGTAGCGTGTAGCATAAACTGTATACTGACTGTAGCGTGTACTGTATACTGACTGTAGCATGTACTGTATACTGACTGTAGCGTGTACTGTATTCTGACTGTAGCGTGGAGCATGTTCTGTATTCTGAATGTAGCGTGGAGCATGTACTGTATTCTGACTGTAGCGTGTACTGTATACTGACTGTAGCGTGTACTGTATTCTGACTGTAGCGTGGAGCATGTACTGTATTCTGACTGTAGCGTGGAGCGTGTACTGTATACTGACTGTAGCGTGTAGCGTGTACTGCATACTGACTGTAGCGTGTACTGTATACTGACTGTAGCGTGTACTGTATACTGACTGTAGCATGTAGCGTGTACTGCATACTGACTGTAGCGTGTACTGTATACTGACTGTAGCGTGTACTGTATACTGACTGTAGCGTGTACTGTATACTGACTGTAGCGTGTAGCATTTACTGTATACCGACTGTAGCGTGTAGCATGTACTGTATATTGACTGTAGCGTGTACTGTATACCGACTGTAGCATGTACTGTATACTGACTGTAGCATGTAGCATGTACTGTATACTGACTGTAGCGTGTACAGTATACTGACTGTAGCGTGTACTGTATACTGACTGTAGCGTGTAGCATGTACTGTATACTGACTGTAGCGTGTAGCATATACTGTATACTGACTGTAGCGTGTACTGTATACTGACTGTAGCATGTACTGTATACTGACTGTAGCATGTACTGTATACTGACTGTAGCGTGTACTGTATTCTGACTGTAGCGTGGAGAATGTTCTGTATTCTGAATGTAGCGTGGAGCATGTACTGTATTCTGACTGTAGCATGTCGCGTGTACTGTATTCTGACTGTAGCGTGGAGCATGTACTGTATTCTGACTGTAGCGTGTACTGTATACTGACTGTAGCGTGTACTGTATTCTGACTGTAGCGTGGAGCATGTACTGTATTCTGACTGTAGCGTGGAGCGTGTACTATATACTGACTGTAGCATGTAGCGTGTACTGCATACTGACTGTAGCGTGTACTGTATACTGACTGTAGCGTGTACTGTATACTGACTGTAGCATATACTGTATACTGACTGTAGCGTGTACTGTATACTGACTGTAGCATGTAGCGTGTACTGCATACTGACTGTAGCGTGTACTGTATACTGACTGTAGCGTGTACTGTATACTGACTGTAGCGTGTACTGTATACTGACTGTAGCGTGTAGCATTTACTGTATACCGACTGTAGCGTGTAGCATGTACTGTATATTGACTGTAGCGTGTACTGTATTCTGACTGTAGCGTGGAGCATGTACTCTATTCTGACTGTAGCGTGGAGCGTGTACTGTATACTGACTGTAGCGTGTAGCATGTACTGTATTCTGACTGTAGCGTGGAGCATGTACTGTATACTGACTGTAGCATGTACTGCATACTGACTGTAGCGTGTACTGTATACTGACTGTAGTGTGTACTGTATTCTGACTGTAGCGTGGAGCATGTACTCTATTCTGACTGTAGCGTGGAGCGTGTACTGTATACTGACTGTAGCGTGTAGCATGTACTGTATTCTGACTGTAGCGTGGAGCATGTACTGTATACTGACTGTAGCATGTACTGCATACTGACTGTAGCGTGTACTGTATACTGACTGTAGCGTGCACTGTATACTGACTGTAGCGTGTACTGTATACTGACTGTAGCGTGTACTGTATACTGACTGTAGCGTGTAGCATGTACTGTATACTGACTGTAGCGTGTAGCATGTACTGTATACTGACTGTAGCGTGTACTGTATACTGACTGTAGCATGTACTGTATACTGACTGTAGCATGTACTGTATACTGACTGTAGCGTGTACTGTATTCTGACTGCAGCGTGGAGCATGTACTGTATTCTGACTGTAGCGTGAAGCATGTACTGTATTCTGACTGTAGCATGTAGCGTGTACTGTATTCTGACTGTAGCGTGTACTGTATACTGACTGTAGCGTGTACTGTATACTGACTGTAGCGTGTACTGTATTCTGGCTGTAGCATGTAGCGTGTACTGTATTCTGAATGTAGCATGTACTGTATTCTGACTGTAGCATGTAGCGTGTACTGTATTCTGACTGTAGCGTTGAGCATGTACTGTATTCTGACTGTAGCGTGGAGCGTGTACTGTATTCTGACTGTAGCGTGGAGTGTGTACTGTATACTGACTGTAGCGTGTACTGCATACTGACTGTAGCGTGTACTGCATACTGACTGTAGCGTGTACTGTATACTGACTGTAGCATATACTGTATACTGACTGTAGCGTGCACTGTATACTGACTGTAGCATGTAGCGTGTACTGCATACTGACTGTAGCGTGTACTATATACTGACTGTAGTGTGTACTGTATACTGACTGTAGCGTGTACTGTATACTGACTGTAGCGTGTACTGTATACTGACTGTAGCGTGTACTGTATACTGACTGTAGCGTGTACAGTATACTGACTGTAGCGTGTACTGTATACTGACTGTAGCGTGTAGCATGTACTGTATACTGACTGTAGCGTGTAGCATATACTGTATACTGACTGTAGCGTGTACTGTATACTGACTGTAGCATGTACTGTATACTGACTGTAGCGTGTACTGTATTCTGACTGTAGCGTGGAGCATGTTCTGTATTCTGAATGTAGCGTGGAGCATGTACTGTATTCTGACTGTAGCGTGTACTGTATACTGACTGTAGCGTGTACTGTATACTGACTGTAGCGTGTACTGTATACTGACTGTAGCATGTAGCGTGTACTGCATACTGACTGTAGCGTGTACTGTATACTGACTGTAGCGTGTACTGTATACTGACTGTAGCGTGTACTGTATACTGACTGTAGCGTGTAGCATTTACTGTATACCGACTGTAGCGTGTAGCATGTACTGTATATTGACTGTAGCGTGTACTGTATACCGACTGTAGCATGTACTGTATACTGACTGTAGCATGTAGCATGTACTGTATACTGACTGTAGCGTGTACAGTATACTGACTGTAGCGTGTACTGTATACTGACTGTAGCGTGTAGCATGTACTGTATATTGACTGTAGCGTGTACTGTATACCGACTGTAGCATGTACTGTATACTGACTGTAGCATGTAGCATGTACTGTATACTGACTGTAGCGTGTACAGTATACTGACTGTAGCGTGTACTGTATACTGACTGTAGCGTGTAGCATATACTGTATACTGACTGTAGCGTGTACTGTATTCTGACTGTAGCGTGGAGAATGTTCTGTATTCTGAATGTAGCGTGGAGCATGTACTGTATTCTGACTGTAGCATGTCGCGTGTACTGTATTCTGACTGTAGCGTGGAGCATGTACTGTATTCTGACTGTAGCGTGTACTGTATACTGACTGTAGCGTGTACTGTATTCTGACTGTAGCGTGGAGCATGTACTGTATTCTGACTGTAGCGTGGAGCGTGTACTATATACTGACTGTAGCGTGTAGCGTGTACTGCATACTGACTGTAGCGTGTACTGTATACTGACTGTAGCGTGTACTGTATACTGACTGTAGCATATACTGTATACTGACTGTAGCGTGTACTGTATACTGACTGTAGCATGTAGCGTGTACTGCATACTGACTGTAGCGTGTACTGTATACTGACTGTAGCGTGTACTGTATACTGACTGTAGCGTGTACTGTATACTGAGTGTAGCGTGTAGCATTTACTGTATACCGACTGTAGCGTGTAGCATGTACTGTATATTGACTGTAGCGTGTACTGTATTCTGACTGTAGCGTGGAGCATGTACTCTATTCTGACTGTAGCGTGGAGCGTGTACTGTATACTGACTGTGCGTGTAGCATGTACTGTATTCTGACTGTAGCGTGGAGCATGTACTGTATACTGACTGTAGCATGTACTGCATACTGACTGTAGCGTGTACTGTATACTGACTGTAGTGTGTACTGTATTCTGACTGTAGCGTGGAGCATGTACTCTATTCTGACTGTAGCGTGGAGCGTGTACTGTATACTGACTGTAGCGTGTAGCATGTACTGTATTCTGACTGTAGCGTGGAGCATGTACTGTATACTGACTGTAGCATGTACTGCATACTGACTGTATACTGACTGTGTACTGTATACTGACTGTAGCGTGCACTGTATACTGACTGTAGCGTGTACTGTATACTGACTGTAGCGTGTAGCATGTACTGTATACTGACTGTAGCGTGTAGCATGTACTGTATACTGACTGTAGCGTGTACTGTATACTGACTGTAGCATGTACTGTATACTGACTGTAGCATGTACTGTATACTGACTGTAGCGTGTACTGTATTCTGACTGCAGCGTGGAGCATGTACTGTATTCTGACTGTAGCGTGAAGCATGTACTGTATTCTGACTGTAGCATGTAGCGTGTACTGTATTCTGACTGTAGCGTGTACTGTATAATGACTGTAGCGTGTACTGTATACTGACTGTAGCGTGTACTGTATTCTGGCTGTAGCATGTAGCGTGTACTGTATTCTGAATGTAGCGTGGAGCATGTACTGTATTCTGACTGTAGCGTGGAGCGTGTACTGTATTCTGACTGTAGCGTGGAGTGTGTACTGTATACTGACTGTAGCGTGTACTGCATACTGACTGTAGCGTGTACTGCATACTGACTGTAGCGTGTACTGTATACTGACTGTAGCATATACTGTATACTGACTGTAGTGTGTACTGTATACTGACTGTAGCGTGTACTGTATACTGACTGTAGCGTGTACTGTATACTGACTGTAGCGTGTACAGTATACTGACTGTAGCGTGTACTGTATACTGACTGTAGCGTGTAGCATGTACTGTATACTGACTGTAGCGTGTAGCATATACTGTATACTGACTGTAGCGTGTACTGTATACTGACTGTAGCATGTACTGTATACTGACTGTAGTGTGTACTGTATACTGACTGTAGCGTGTACTGTATACTGACTGTAGCGTGTACTGTATACTGACTGTAGCGTGTAGCATGTACTGTATACTGACTGTAGCGTGTAGCATGTACTGCATACTGACTGTAGCGTGTACTGTATACTGACTGTAGCGTGCACTGTATACTGACTGTAGCGTGTACTGTATACTGACTGTAGCGTGTACTGTATACTGACTGTAGCGTGTAGCATGTACTGTATACTGACTGTAGCGTGTAGCATGTACTGTATACTGACTGTAGCGTGTACTGTATACTGACTGTAGCATGTACTGTATACTGACTGTAGCATGTACTGTATACTGACTGTAGCGTGTACTGTATTCTGACTGCAGCGTGGAGCATGTACTGTATTCTGACTGTAGCGTGAAGCATGTACTGTATTCTGACTGTAGCATGTAGCGTGTACTGTATTCTGACTGTAGCGTGTACTGTATACTGACTGTAGCGTGTACTGTATACTGACTGTAGCGTGTACTGTATTCTGGCTGTAGCATGTAGCGTGTACTGTATTCTGAATGTAGCGTGGAGCATGTACTGTATTCTGACTGTAGCATGTAGCGTGTACTGTATTCTGACTGTAGCGTTGAGCATGTACTGTATTCTGACTGTAGCGTGGAGCGTGTACTGTATTCTGACTGTAGCGTGGAGTGTGTACTGTATACTGACTGTAGCGTGTACTGCATACTGACTGTAGCGTGTACTGCATACTGACTGTAGCGTGTACTGTATACTGACTGTAGCATATACTGTATACTGACTGTAGCGTGCACTGTATACTGACTGTAGCATGTAGCGTGTACTGCATACTGACTGTAGCGTGTACTATATACTGACTGTAGTGTGTACTGTATACTGACTGTAGCGTGTACTGTATACTGACTGTAGCGTGTACTGTATACTGACTGTAGCGTGTACAGTATACTGACTGTAGCGTGTACTGTATACTGACTGTAGCGTGTAGCATGTACTGTATACTGACTGTAGCGTGTAGCATATACTGTATACTGACTGTAGCGTGTACTGTATACTGACTGTAGCATGTACTGTATACTGACTGTAGCGTGTACTGTATTCTGACTGTAGCGTGGAGCATGTTCTGTATTCTGAATGTAGCGTGGAGCATGTACTGTATTCTGACTGTAGCGTGTACTGTATACTGACTGTAGCGTGTACTGTATTCTGACTGTAGCGTGGAGCATGTACTGTATTCTGACTGTAGCGTGGAGCGTGTACTGTATACTGACTGTAGCGTGTAGCGTGTACTGCATACTGACTGTAGCGTGTACTGTATACTGACTGTAGCGTGTACTGTATACTGACTGTAGCATGTAGCGTGTACTGCATACTGACTGTAGCGTGTACTGTATACTGACTGTAGCGTGTACTGTATACTGACTGTAGCGTGTACTGTATACTGACTGTAGCGTGTACTGTATACTGACTGTAGCGTGTAGCATTTACTGTATACCGACTGTAGCGTGTAGCATGTACTGTATATTGACTGTAGCGTGTACTGTATACCGACTGTAGCATGTACTGTATACTGACTGTAGCATGTAGCATGTACTGTATACTGACTGTAGCGTGTACAGTATACTGACTGTAGCGTGTACTGTATACTGACTGTAGCATGTAGCATGTACTGTATACTGACTGTAGCGTGTAGCATATACTGTATACTGACTGTAGCGTGTACTGTATACTGACTGTAGCATGTACTGTATACTGACTGTAGCATGTACTGTATACTGACTGTAGCGTGTACTGTATTCTGACTGTAGCGTGGAGAATGTTCTGTATTCTGAATGTAGCGTGGAGCATGTACTGTATTCTGACTGTAGCATGTCGCGTGTACTGTATTCTGACTGTAGCGTGGAGCATGTACTGTATTCTGACTGTAGCGTGTACTGTATACTGACTGTAGCGTGTACTGTATTCTGACTGTAGCGTGGAGCATGTACTGTATTCTGACTGTAGCGTGGAGCGTATACTGTATTCTGACTGTAGCGTGGAGCGTGTACTGTATACTGACTGTAGCGTGTAGCGTGTACTGCATACTGACTGTAGCGTGTACTGTATACTGACTGTAGCGTGTACTGTATACTGACTGTAGCATGTAGCGTGTACTGCATACTGACTGTAGCGTGTACTGTATACTGACTGTAGCGTGTACTGTATACTGACTGTAGCGTGTACTGTATACTGACTGTAGCGTGTACTGTATACTGACTGTAGCGTGTAGCATTTACTGTATACCGACTGTAGCGTGTAGCATGTACTGTATATTGACTGTAGCGTGTACTGTATACCGACTGTAGCATGTACTGTATACTGACTGTAGTGTGTACTGTATTCTGACTGTAGCGTGGAGAATGTTCTGTATTCTGAATGTAGCGTGGAGCATGTACTGTATTCTGACTGTAGCATGTCGCGTGTACTGTATTCTGACTGTAGCGTGGAGCATGTACTGTATTCTGACTGTAGCGTGTACTGTATACTGACTGTAGCGTGTACTGTATTCTGACTGTAGCGTGGAGCATGTACTGTATTCTGACTGTAGCGTGGAGCGTGTACTGTATTCTGACTGTAGCGTGGAGCGTGTACTGTATACTGACTGTAGCGTGTAGCGTGTACTGCATACTGACTGTAGCGTGTACTGTATACTGACTGTAGCATGTACTGTATACTGACTGTAGCGTGTACTGTATACTGACTGTAGCGTGTACTGTATACTGACTGTAGCGTGTAGCATTTACTGTATACCGACTGTAGCGTGTAGCATGTACTGTATATTGACTGTAGCGTGTACTGTATACCGACTGTAGCATGTACTGTATACTGACTGTAGCATGTAGCATGTACTGTATACTGACTGTAGCGTGTACAGTATACTGACTGTAGCGTGTACTGTATACTGACTGTAGCGTGTAGCATGTACTGTATACTGACTGTAGCGTGTAGCATATACTGTATACTGACTGTAGCGTGTACTGTATACTGACTGTAGCATGTACTGTATACTGACTGTAGCATGTACTGTATACTGACTGTAGCGTGTACTGTATTCTGACTGTAGCGTGGAGAATGTTCTGTATTCTGAATGTAGCGTGGAGCATGTACTGTATTCTGACTGTAGCATGTCGCGTGTACTGTATTCTGACTGTAGCGTGGAGCATGTACTGTATTCTGACTGTAGCGTGTACTGTATACTGACTGTAGCGTGTACTGTATTCTGACTGTAGCGTGGAGCATGTACTGTATTCTGACTGTAGCATGTCGCGTGTACTGTATTCTGACTGTAGCGTGTACTGCATACTGACTGTAGCGTGTACTGTATACTGACTGTAGCGTGTACTGTATACTGACTGTAGCATATACTGTATACTGACTGTAGCGTGTACTGTATACTGACTGTAGCATGTAGCGTGTACTGCATACTGACTGTAGCGTGTACTGTATACTGACTGTAGCGTGTACTGTATACTGACTGTAGCGTGTACTGTATACTGACTGTAGCGTGTAGCATTTACTGTATACCGACTGTAGCGTGTAGCATGTACTGTATATTGACTGTAGCGTGTACTGTATACCGACTGTAGCATGTACTGTATACTGACTGTAGTGTGTAGCATGTACTGTATACTGACTGTAGCATGTAGCATGTACTGTATACTGACTGTAGCATGTAGCGTGTACTGTATACTGACTGTAGCGTGTAGATGTACTGTATAATGACTGTAGCGTGTACTGTATACTGACTGTAGCGTGTACTGTATACTGACTGTAGCATGTAGCGTGTACTGTATACTGACTGTAGCGTGTAGATGTACTGTATAATGACTGTAGCGTGTACTGTATAATGACTGTAGCGTGTAGTGTATACTGACTGTAGCGTGTACTGTATACTGACTGTAGCGTGTAGCGTGTACTGTATACTGACTGTAGCGTGTACTGTATACTGACTGTAGCGTGTACTGTATACTGACAGTAGCGTGTACTGTATACTGACTGTAGCATGTAGCATGTACTGTATACTGACTGTAGCATGTAGCGTGTACTGTATACTGACTGTAGCGTGTACTGTATACTGACTGTAGCATGTAGCGTGTACTGTATACTGACTGTAGCGTGTAGATGTACTGTAGCGTGTACTGTATACTGACTGTAGCGTGTACTGTATAATGACTGTAGCGTGTACTGTATACTGACTGTAGCATGTACTGTATACTGACTGTAGCGTGTAGCGTGTACTGTATAATGACTGTAGCGTGTACTGTATACTGACTGTAGCGTGTAGATGTACTGTATAATGACTGTAGCGTGTACTGTATACTGACTGTAGCGTGTACTGTATACTGACTGTAGCGTGTACTGTATACTGACTGTAGCGTGTAGCGTGTACTGTATACTGACTGTAGCGTGTCCTGTATACTGACTGTAGCGTGTAGTGTGTACTGTATACTGACTGTAGCGTGTACTGTATACTGACTGTAGCGTGTACTGTATACTGACTGTAGCGTGTACTGTATACTGACTGTAGCATGTAGCATGAACTGTATACCGACTGTAGTGTGTAGCGTGTACTGTATACTGACTGTAGCGTGTAGTGTATACTGACTGTAGCGTGTACTGTATACTGACTGTAGCATGTACTGTATACTGACTGTAGCGTGTACTGTATACTGACTGTAGCATGTACTGTATACTGACTGTATACTGACTGTAGCGTGTACTGTATACTGACTGTAGCATGTACTGTATACTGACTGTAGCATGTACTGTATACTGACTGTAGCGTGTACTGTATACTGACCTCAGAAGGCTTAGCTTACATGTCTCTGGCATCAGGTAGAACATAAAGAGTCTTATTCTAGATCTTTTCCAAATGGGACACACTGTCTTCCTGTACAAAATCCTTACTAAAGTCTCTCATCCTATCATCTGTCTTGGCCCTTAAAACACTCTCTGTTCCCACGTCCAACACTAGTAAACTGAATCGCTCACATGATTGGTCCACTTTAGTTAAGTGGCCGTATTTAAACTTGTCATTGACTTTAGAGATATGCAGACAAATACAGTCTGAATCTTGAGATGGAACACATCTTTGTCAGATTATGGCTAAAATAACTTCAATCTAAAATGGATACACTAAAGAATTGCCTCTAAAAGCCAACAAAAATAAATGTATCTGCCGGCTATATTGACTAACAGGAGCGTCCCTTCACACCGACCACTCAAGATTTATCCAGTCATTCACTGTCATTATTGTGGGGTGGTGAGAGTAGCTGACTTAACTGCAGAACCAGAATTTTACAAAGCCACAACTGACATCAAGGCAGTGGTTTAGTTCATTGGTGAAAATGAGATGAAGAGAGTCACATTTAGATGCAAATGTGCTTTATGTAATCAGTTTGTTTAACATGAGCGAGACAAGCTTTGCGTGTTTGGCTCTTTCAGCTTCGCCACTTGATGGCATTTGTTCCAGCCTGCCAGAACACGTTTACAATGGGCCAAATAAGGCCATCGTCCTAGACTGGGCTTACAGTGGGCCCAAGAGAGCTGGAGAGAGGAAGCGAGAGAAAAAGGAGGAGAGGACCGATATTTTAAAAATACTATAGCATGTCGGTCCTCTCCTCCTCTTTCTCTCACTTCCTCTCTCCAGCTCTATAAATAGCATGTCGGTAGCTCTATAAATACTATAGCATGTCGTCCTCTTCTCCTCTTTCTCTCACTTCCTCTCTCCAGCTCTATAAATACTATAGCATGTCGGTCCTCTCCTCCTCTTTCTCTCACTTCCTCTCTCCAGCTCTATAAATACTATAGCATGTCGGTCCTCTCCTCCTCTTTCTCTCACTTCCTCTCTCCAGCTCTATAAATACTATAGCATGTCGGTCCTCTCCTCCTCTTTCTCTCACTTCCTCTCTCCAGCTCTATAAATACTATAGCATGTCGGTCCTCTCCTCCTCTTTCTCTCACTTCCTCTCTCCAGCTCTATAAATACTATAGCATGTCGGCTCCTCTCCTCCTCTTTCTCTCACTTCCTCTCTCCAGCTCTATAAATACTATAGCATGTCTATAAATACTATAGGTCCTCTCCTCCTCTTTCTCTCACTTCCTCTCTCCAGCTCTATAAATACTATAGCATGTCGGTCCTCTCCTCCTCTTTCTCTCACTTCCTCTCTCCAGCTCTATAAATACTATAGCATGTCGGTCCTCTCCTCCTCTTTCTCTCACTTCCTCTCTCCAGCTCTATAAATACTATATTATAAACTGGGTGGTTCCATCCCTGAATGCTGATTGGCTGACACCCGTGGTATCTCAGACCGTATACCACGGGTATGACAAAATATTTATTTTTACTGCTCTAATTACGTTGGTAACCAGTTTATAATAGCCATAAGGCACCTCGGGAGTTTGTGGTATATGGCCAATATACCACAGCTAAGGGCTGTATCCAGGCACTCTGCGTTGCGTCTTGCATAAGAACAGCCCTTAGTCGTGGTATATTGGCCATATACCACACCTCCTCGGGCCTTATTCACTGTAGCATACTAAATACTATAAATACGACTTTTTTTTTTACAGTATTTACTTTAGTATTTACAGTTAACTATAGTATAAATACTGTAGGAAAATACAAATGTAGTACAAATACTATAGTAATTAATGCCATGTTTTTGCAGATTGTAGTATTTATTGTAGTGCTTTTGTTGTATTATCTTTGACATAGAAGTGAAGGATTTCTCATTCTGTAAACCTACTGGAGAAATAACAGTTTTTCCATAACCTGCGGGTAGGACAGATAGTTCAGAGCTTCTGCTCTTTTCTGAAACCTGCAGGGAACACAATATACAATATGGTGTATACTTGGCATGTAGGTTTATCACTTATGGGCGGAATAGTTTGGGATATGGGGAGGGGATTGGGCAGGGTATATGTAAATTAAATACTGTATTATTGACTATATTTAAAAAAAAAAAGTGTAGTATTTTTGCGGACAATACTGTAGTATTTACTACAGGTTTTTTTGTGTGAATAATACTGTAGTATTCTACAGTATTCTATAACATTCTATAGTAAGTACTATACAATCGAGGGATACTACAGTGTATTATTATTCGAGAGAGAGAGAGAGAGAGAGAGAACTTCCTGTCATTTTTTAACATCAACAACATTGATCATTACCACCACACAGAATTAATTTCAGCACATTCAGAACACCATTCACAGTACCTTTATTACATCTGAGACAAGGATACAGGCTACTATATAGAAGTCCTTGGCATTGCCTCATTTGATGCTGTTACAAACCAGTCGAATGCTTTACATACAGTAAAAGGTTTGTAAATGTTTACAACCATCCCTCACCTCTGTGAGAGAGTGGAAATACATTTGTGGCAGTTACTGCTGACCGATTAACCAACAATGTTTTGTGTCCGACGACAGTTCAATTACTTGTATTCAATTTAGTTTTTTTTGGGGGGGGGGGGGGGGAGTCCAATGCGCCGTTTCTCTGGAGAGAAATCAACTTTAGACCTATGTGGTACGCTGGGCTGAAGGGAGTTGTGGTGTTCATTAAAGTCAACTTAGTTCAGCTCAGAAACGTGGTAATAAACTAGAATGACCATAATCCATTGCGGCAGTTTTTTCTGGCTTGTACATGGGTCAGAGAGGAAGAGGCGACGCGAGAGGTTTATTTAATGCGTTTCTATTGGCCTATTTTGGACCTAAACTTGCTGGCTGCATTCCCGCCTTTGGGACAACGACTCCCATTGTTGGGGCGGAGACAAGCATCTCGTCATTATGTACAGATCTCTAGACAGATCCACTTTTATGCCTGCTACGTTAGGTTAGATACACACAGACCACACTCAACGCAACGATGAGGGACAGAGACAGTTCGCTAAAGTATGCCTTATCTACTTTGAAGAACTAGTAAAATGATTTCGTCAGACAGCTCTGCAGCAGGCTAGCTAAACAGTACAGTATGGGGGAGAACAGAGATAACGTTGTCTGGCTGACTGCTACTGCCTGAGCAGAGATGAGAGGATGACTTTTAACGAATAAAAAAAAAAGTCATCATATAAAAGTAATATACGAAAATGTAATATTTTATAGTAATTTCCTATTTCTCCACCCAATATGGACTGTTTTATTTAACTAGGCAAGTCAGAACAAGTTCTTATTTTCAATGACAGCCTAAGAAAAGTGGGTTAAATGCCTTGTTCAGGGGAAGATCAACATATTTTTACCTTGTCAGCTCAGGGATTCGATCTGCCAACCTTTCGGTTACTAGTCCAACGTTCTAACCACAAGGCTACCTGCCATCCTGACAGAGACAATGGAATATTTTCAATGTTCACTATTTTTGGCTTTTGAATTTACGTAAAAAAAATATCAAAAAATGAATTATTTAATAATACATTTAATGTTAAAGAAATGATTGACCTCAAAAAGCACTAATCGCTCAACACTAGCGGCAGTCTTGTCAGAAGTGCCTCCTGATTGTGTCCCGCCCTGACCTTAGAGATCCTTATTAGTCTCTATGTTTGGTTGGGTCAGGGTGTGACCCGGGTGTTTTCTATTTGTTTTTGGCCGAGTGTGGTTCTGATTGGGAGTCACACTTAGGCAGCCTGTTTTCCACCTGAGTTTGTGGGATCTTGTTTTCTCTTTAGTGTTTCTGCCTGACAGAACTGTGCGCTTTTTTTTTTTTTTTGTTATTTTGTTTGAATGTTCTTTGAAATAAAAGTATCATGAACACTTTCCACACTGCACTTTGGTCCACTCTTCCTACCACCAACGAACACTTTCCACAGTGCGCTTTGGTCCACTCTTCCTACCACCAACGAGAGCCATTACAGATTGTTTAGGGGAGGAAGCAATTAGCGACTTTTAAGAGAGAAGAGATGCTCTGGGGTGGCCGATCTCTCTCTCTCTCTCCTCTCTCTCTGTCTCTCTCTCCTCTCTTCTCTCTCTGTCTGTCGGTCTCTCTCTCCTCTCTCTCGCTGTCTCTCTCTGTCTCTCTCTCTGTCTCTCTCTCTCTGTCTCTCTCTCTCTCTCTCTCTGTCTCTCTCTCTCTCTGTCTCTCTCTCTCTCTCTCTCCACTTGAATTAGTCAGGCAAATAACCTCCGCATTATGCTAATGAAGTGTAATTCTGCATATCTTTACCTGAGCTCCACTATCATGATTATTTACTGTGGTAGGAGAATGGGTGTTAGCTCAGTGTTTCTGACTGTGTCCTATTAGCACTGAGGAGGGAGTTAGCACAATACTACAATACTTACTAAAGAATTCTGTAGTAAACTGTAATTTACTGTAGAATACTATATTACACACGGTAGTATCCCTTGATTATGTATATTACTTACTATAGAATGTATAGTAAATACAACAGTATTATCCGCAAAAAAAAAAAAAAACGTTTGTAAATACTCCTAAAATGTCCTCAAAAACACGAATAAATAGTACATATCCCAATTTGTGCCACCCATATTTGAGAAACCTACATTCCCAAGTATAGACCATATTGTGTTCTATTCAGGATATTCATTCAGCCTACCTACCTACACACACTTTTATACCAAAGATAATAAAACAAAACCACTACAGTAAATACTGCAGTATACAAGAATCCGCAAAAACACTCAATTGAATTACTGTAGTATATTCTACAATTTTCTTTCACCATAGAATATATACACGATAGTAAACTGTAAATACTACAGCAGTCAAAAATCAAGCAAGGCTTGTCTAGTTAAATAAAGGTTCAACTATTTTTTTGTTTATAAATAAATATTAAGAGCTGCAGATTGGGTCCGCCTCTCACGGTCCCCTGCTCTCTCCTTCCTTTCATCTGGTGAGACTGACCAGAGAGAGGGGACACCGTCTTCCAACTCGAGTCGCACCGCATTGGCCTCGAGCATCAATTCATATTGTTCCTATGACCAGAGAAAGTGAAATATTCCATGATATTAAAACAGACACGAGAGCTGCTAATAATAGTAGAAACGCAGGGCTATCGAAACACTTGGCTACTCATTCATTGCAGCTTCAGCGCGAGTGGAAGTAGAAGCCATTTTATGTTTTGTAATAGTGTTGAATAAAAACAGTATTTTTTAAAACTTAGACATTCATTCTTTGCTGTATTCTTTGACAGTCTCTCTCTGGCCATGGTTTTGAGAGTTCTGAAATCTGAGTTTGCTATCAAACTGAGCTGTCCACAGACTGAGCTGTCCACAGACTGAACTGTCCACAGACTGAGCTGTCCACAGACTGAGCTATCCACAGACTGAGCTGTCCACAGACTGAGCTGTCCACAGACTGAGCTATCCACAGACTGAGCTGTCCACAGACTGAGCTGTCCACAGACTGAGCTATCCACAGACTGAGCTGTCCACAGACTGAGCTATCCACAGACTGAGCTGTCCGATTTAGCCACAGATCTCCCGATCCTCTGGGCAGACAGAGTTTGTATTTTTCAGACAAATGAATACCTTGAAGATCACGCTGACCGGTTGGTGACCACTGTACTACAGTATGTAAAAATACTACAGTGAATACTATAGCGTATAAATACAGTAATACTACAGTGAATACTATAGCGTATAAATACAGTAATACTATAGCGTATAAATACAGTAATACTACAGTGAATACTATAGCGTATAAATACAGTAATACTACAGTGAATACTATAGCGTATAAATACAGTAATACTATAGCGTATAAATACAGTAATACTACAGTGAATACTATAGCGTATAAATACAGTAATACTACAGTGAATACTATAGCGTATAAATACAGTAATACTATAGCGTATAAATACAGTAATACTACAGTATTTAGACCATAGTTTGTATTTGTCCCTCTGCTCAGGGGGTTGGTGGAGGAGGAGGGGGAGGCATCCCACCTGCCCTGTGCTCTGAGGCATGAGAATCATGTTGTTCTTGGCCGCAAAGGCGGCGCTGGTTGTCCTGGTGCCAGTTCCCCGGGGTCGAGACAGTTGACCTCTACTCCATCAGTGGGGGTATGCTGATGGATCTCTCTCCACCGCCAAGTGGACGGCGATGGGGGAGCGGGGAGAGGGGAGGGTTGGGGCACAACGCTCATTAGTCAGAGGTGATTATTTATCGCCGTGGTAACCGTCCTGCCGAGTCACGGCACCCGTGGCCATCCGCCCACGTACCTCCTCCGTCATTCATACGCCCCCACACTGTACCCTCCCACCACCCTGATGCTTTAGCAGTGACCTTGTGTGTTCTGCTGCCAGTGGTGGCTGGTGAGAATGCAGAAGAGAGGGGAAGATAAGGAGGGAGGAAAGCTTTCTCGCTTCACTCACATAAACAGACAGGCAGACAGACAGACGGGCGGGCGGGCGGACGGACAGGCGGGCGGGCGGACGGACAGGCGGGTGGACAGACAGACAGACAGGCAGACAGACAGGCAGGCAGACAGACAGACAGACAGACAGACAGACAGACAGACAGACAGACAGACAGACAGACAGACAGACAGGCAGGCAAGCAGGCAGGCAGGCAGTCTGTCTAGAGTTGACTTCTCTACCAAATTACCCATAAATAGTCTGTCATATAATAAAAGCATCACATCACTTTCGAACACAAAGCCCACACATTTCCTCGCACAGTATCTGTTTGCATGTGTTGTTTCTGTGGCACATTCATGTCCATTCATCCTCATTGTCTTAGCCAACCCCGATGAACAATCACATTGCGTCACAAATGGCAGCCTATTTGCTATATTGTTCACTACGTTTGACCACAGGCCCTGGTCTATCTAGGTCCTGGTCTATCTCGGGAATAGGCCCTGGGTCTATCTAGGGAATCGGCTCTGGTCTATCTAGGGAATAGGCTCTGGTCTATCTAGGGAATAGGACCTGGGTCTATCTAGGGAATAGGCTCTGGTCTATCTAGGGAATAGGCTCTGGTCTATCTAGGGAATAGGCCCTGGGTCTATCTAGGGAATAGGCTCTGGTCTATCTAGGGAATAGGCCCTGGTCTATCTAGGGAATAGGCTCTGGTCTATCTAGGGAATAGGCCCTGGGTCTATCTAGGGAATAAGC
The DNA here is from genome assembly GCF_034236695.1 of Oncorhynchus nerka. Taxonomy (NCBI): domain Eukaryota; kingdom Metazoa; phylum Chordata; class Actinopteri; order Salmoniformes; family Salmonidae; genus Oncorhynchus; species Oncorhynchus nerka. Next base: position 10,627,535 of record NC_088422.1, on the reverse strand, counting down.
TCTGGTCTATCTAGGGAATAGGCCCTGGGTCTATCTAGGGAATAGGTCCTGGTCTATCTAGGGAATAGGCCCTGGGTCTATCTAGGGAATAGGCCGTGGGTCTATCTAGGGAATAGGCCGTGGGTCTATCTAGGGAATAGGCCGTGGGTCTATCTAGGGAATAGGCCCTGGGTCTATCTAGGGAACAGGCCCTGGTCTATCTAGGGAATAGGCCCTGGGTCTATCTAGGGAATAGGCCCTGGGTCTATCTAGGGAATAGGCTCTGGTCTATCTAGGGAATAGGCTCTGGTCTATCTAGGGAATAGGCCCTGGGTCTATCTAGGGAATAGGCTCTGGTCTATCTAGGGAATAGGCCCTGGGTCTATCTAGGGAATAAGCTCTGGTCTATCTAGGGAATAGGCCCTGGGTCTATCTAGGGAATAGGTCCTGGTCTATCTAGGTCCTGGTCTATCTAGGGAATAGGCTCTGGTCTATCTAGGTCCTGGTCTATCTAGGAAATAGGCTCTGGTCTATCTAGGGAATAGGCCCTCGTCTATCTAGGTCCTGGTCTATCTAGGGAATAGGCCGTGGGTCTATCTAGGGAATAGGCCGTGGGTCTATCTAGGGAATAGGCCCTGGGTCTATCTAGGGAACAGGCCCTGGTCTATCTAGGGAATAGGCCCTGGGTCTATCTAGGGAATAGGCCCTGGGTCTATCTAGGGAATAGGCCCTGGGTCTATCTAGGGAATAGGCCCTGGTCGATCTAGGGAATAGGTCCTGGTCTATCTAGGTCCTGGTCTATCTAGGGAATAGGCCCTCGTCTATCTAGGTCCTGGTCTATCTAGGGAATAGGCCCTGGGTCTATCTAGGGAATAGGCCGTGGGTCTATCTAGGGAACAGGCCCTGGTCTATCTAGGGAATAGGCCCTGGGTCTATCTAGGGAATAGGCCCTGGGTCTATCTAGGGAATAGGCCCTGGGTCTATCTAGGGAATAGGGTGCCATTTGGTACACAGACACCTATAGTGCACTACACACGTCAGTTCCTTCCACCTCAAATCCGACAAGCGACCATCCACGCTCAAGCACCCACTCCAAATCCGACAAGCGACCATCCACGCTCAAGCACCCACTCCAAATCCGACAAGCGACCATCCACGCTCAAGCACCCACTCCAAATCCCATTCTCCCTCAATCCTCAACCCATTTTCTCTTCCTTCTCCTCGCCATCCGCCATCTTGACATTTTGCCTCTACGCTATGCCCAACTGCGGATGGGGCCCGGCCCCTGACATTTTACTGGACGCTAATGGTATTCCACCGCGGGCAGACTACTTCTCCGTTTGGTAATGGCGTCTGTCGCTCACCTGTGTCTGTCAGCGTTGGGCGGGCGGCGGGTTGAAGAAGTTAACGTTGTTCGTCTATTGCCTCGAGGGCATGGAGATAGCAGAGTCTGCTTGGCCAAGATAAGCACCCGCCATCATCTGAACACTCACTACCTTTCTCTGTGGTGTTTTACAGTGATGGGTGAGAGAGAGAGAGAGAGAGAGAGAGGGTACCGTATGCTAAGCGCTTTCTCCCAGCCCCCCCCAGCATGCTGTTTAAGTGCTGTTTACCCATTAGATTTTCCTCTGAGAGGTAATTAAGGGTTGTATCAGAGAAACGGAGTGATGATTTCATTATTGCTCTCCTGGGCTGGGATAGCACTGGGATAGCCTCTCTCTCTCTCGCTCGCTCTCTCTCTCTCTTGTTTTTTCTTCCCAGTGTTTGTGTTTGCATATGAGTGTGGATGGACAGAGGACCTCTTTTGACCCAGCCACTGCTCTGAGATCATCAGTGTACGTGGGCTGAGAAAGGGCTTGGTGCATCGATCCGGTAGGCCTCGTTCTTGTTGTTGGATCTTTAAGGATTAAAGTGTGCCCTTTCTACAACTGCTGAGACCTGCAGACCCCAGCAGAAAGACAGACCCCCTGTTAGAGACCTCTGAGACCTGCAGACCCCAGCAGAAAGACAGACCCCCTGTTAGAGACCTCTGAGACCTGCAGACCCCAGCAGAAAGACAGACCCCCTGTTAGAGACCTCTGAGACCTGCAGACCCCAGCAGAAAGACAGACCCCCTGTTAGAGACCTCTGAGACCTGCAGACCCCAGCAGAAAGACAGAACCCCTGTTAGAGACCTCTGAGACCTGCAGACCCCAGCAGAAAGACAGACCCCCTGTTAGAGAGACCTCTGAGACCTGCAGACCCCAGCAGAAAGACAGACCCCCCTGTTAGAGACCTCTGAGACCCCAGCAGAAAGACAGACCCCCTGTTAGAGACCTCTGAGACCTGCAGACCCCAGCAGAAAGACAGACCCCCTGTTAGAGAGACCTCTGAGACCTGCAGACCCCAGCAGAAAGACAGACCCCCTGTTAGAGAGACCTCTGAGACCTGCAGACCCCAGCAGAAAGACAGACCCCCTGTTAAAACCTTTTAGGGATCCCTTTACGAGCCATTTCCCGTTAGCGGGTTAGATTTGACATCATCCAGTGAAATTGCAGAGCGCCAAATTCAAACTACAGAAATATCAATATTCAACATTCACGAAAATATAAGTGTAATACATTAAAATAAAGCTTCACTTCTTGTTAATCCAGCCGCTGTGTCAGATTTCAAAAAGGCTTTACGGCGAAAGCAGACCATGCCCTGCCCCCTAACCCTCAGCACATCCTCTCTTCACTTCCTCCCCACCTGCCCTGCCCCCTAACCCTCAGCACACACTCTCTTCACTTCCTCCCCACCTGCCCCCTAACCCTCAGCACATCCTCTCTTCACTTCCTCCCCACATGCCCTCTAAACCTCAGCACACCCTCTCTTCACTTGCTCTCCACCTGCCTCCTAACCCTCAAGCACACCCTCTCTTCACTTCCTCCCCATCTGACCTCTAACCCTCAGCACACCCTCTCTTCACTTCCTCCCCACCTGCCCTCTAACCCTCAGCACACCCTCTCTTCACTTCCTCCCCACCTGCCCTCTAACCCTCAGCACACCCTCTCTTCACTTCCTCCCCACCTGCCCTCTAACCCTCAGCACACCCTCTCTTCACTTCCTCCCCACCTGCCCCCTAACCCTCAGCACATCCTCTCTTCACTTCCTCCCCACCTGCCCTCTAACCCTCAGCACACCCTCTCTTCACGTCCTCCCCACCTGCCCTCTAACCCTCAGCACACCCTCTCTTCACTTCCTCCCCACCTGCCCCCTAACCCTCAGCACACCCTCTCTTCACTTCCTCCCCACCTGCCCTCTAACCCTCAGCACACCCTATCTTCACTTCCTCCCCACCTGCCATCTAACCCTCAGCACATCCTCTCTTCACTTCCTCCCCACCTGCCCTCTAACCCTCAACACCCCCTCTCTTCACTTCCTCCCCACCTGCCCTCTAACCCTCAGCACATCCTCTCTTCACTTCCTCCCCACCTGCCCCCTAACCCTCAGCACACCCTCTCTTCACTTCCTCCCCACCTGCCCCCTAACCCTCAGCACATCCTCTCTTCACTTCCTCCCCACCTGCCCTCTAACCCTCAGCACACCCTCTCTTCGTTCCTCCCCACCTGCCCTGCCCCTAACCCTCAACACACCCTCTCTTCACTTCCTCCCCACCTGCCCCCTAACCCTCAGCACATCTCTCTTCACTTCCTCCCCACCTGCCCTCTAACCCTCAGCACACCCTCTCTTCGTTCCTCCCCACCTGCCCTGCCCCCTAACCCTCAGCACATCCTCTCTTCACTTCCTCCCCACCTGCCCCTAACCCTCAGCACATCCTCTCTTCACTTCCTCCCCACCTGCTCTCTAACCCTCAGCACACCCTCTCTTCACTTCCTCCCCACCTGCCCTGCCCCCTAACCCTCAACACACCCTCTCTTCACTTCCTCCCCACCTGCCCCCTAACCCTCAGCACATCCTCTCTTCACTTCCTCCCCACCTGCCCCCTAACCCTCAGCACCCCCTTTCTTCACTTCCTCCCCACCTGCCCCCTAACCCTCAGCACACCCTCTCTTCACTTCCTCCCCACCTGCCCTCTAACCCTCAGCACATCCTCTCTTCACTTCCTCCCCACCTGCCCTCTAACCCTCAGCACACCCTCTCTTCACTTCCTCCCCACCTGCCCTGCCCCCTAACCCTCAGCACACCCTCTCTTCACTTCCTCCCCACCTGCCCCCTAACCCTCAGCACACCCTCTCTTCACTTCCTCCCCACCTTCCCTCTAACCCTCAGCACATTGTCTCTTCACTTCCTCCCCACCTGCCCTCTAACCCTCAGCACACCCTCTCTTCACTTCCTCCCACCTGCCCTGCCCCCTAACCCTCAACACACCCTCTCTTCACTTCCTCCCCACCTGCCCTCTAACCCTCAGCACACCCTCTCTTCACTTCCTCCCCACCTGCCCTGCCCCCTAACCCTCAGCACACCCTCTCTTCACTTCCTCCCCACCTGCCCCCTAACCCTCAGCACACCCTCTCTTCACTTCCTCCCCACCTGCCCTGCCCCCTAACCCTCAGCACACCCTCTCTTCACTTCCTCCCCACCTGCCCCTAACCCTCAGCACATCCTCTCTTCACTTCCTCCCCACCTGCCCCTAACCCTCAGCACACCCTCTCTTCACTTCCTCCCCACCTGCCCCCTAACCCTCAGCACATCCTCTCTTCACTTCCTCCCCACCTGCCCTCTAACCCTCAGCACACCCTCTCTTCACTTCCTCCCCACCTGCCCTGCCCCCTAACCCTCAGCACATCCTCTCTTCACTTCCTCCCCACCTGCCCTCTAACCCTCAGCACACCCTCTTCGTTCCTCCCCACCTGCCCTGCCCCCTAACCCTCAACACACCCTCTCTTCACTTCCTCCCCACCTGCCCCCTAACCCTCAGCACATCCTCTCTTCACTTCGTCCCCACCTGCCCCCTAACCCCAGCACACCCTCTCTTCACTTCCTCCCCACTTGCCCCCTAACCCTCAGCACATCCTCTCTTCACTTCCTCCCCACCTGCCCCTAACCCTCAGCACAACCTCTCTTCACTTCCTCCCCACCTGCCCCCTAACCCTCAGCACACCCTCTCTTCACTTCCTCCCCACCTGCCCCCTAACCCTCAACACATCCTCTCTTCACTTCCTCCCCACTTGCCCCCTAACCCTCAGCACATCCTCTCTTCACTTCCTCCCCACCTGCCCTGCCCCCTAACCCTCAGCACATCTCTCTTCACTTCCTCCCCACCTGCCCCCTAACCCTCAGCACATCCTCTCTTCACTTCCTCCCCACCTTCCCTCTAACCCTCAGCACATTGTCTCTTCACTTCCTCCCCACCTGCCCTCTAACCCTCAGCACATCCTCTCTTCACTTCCTCCCCACCTGCCCTGCCCCTAACCCTCAGCACATCTCTCTTCACTTCCTCCCCACCTGCCCCCTATCCCTCAGCACATCCTCTCTTCACTTCCTCCCCACCTTCCCTCTAACCCTCAGCACATCCTCTCTTCACTTCCTCCCCACCTGCCCCCTAACCCTCAGCACATCCTCTCTTCACTTCCTCCCCACCTGCCCCCTAACCCTCAGCACATCCTCTCTTCACTTCCTCCCCACCTGCCCTCTAACCCTCAGCACACCCTCTCTTCGTTCCTCCCCACCTGCCCCCTAACCCTCAGCACACCCTCTCTTCACTTCCTCCCCACCTGCCCTGCCCCTAACCCTCAGCACCCCTCTCTTCACTTCCTCCCCACCTGCCCCTAACCCTCAGCACAACCTCTCTTCACTTCCTCCCCACCTGCCCCCTAACCCTCAGCACACCCTCTCTTCACTTCCTCCCCACCTGCCCCCTAACCCTCAACACATCCTCTCTTCACTTCCTCCCCACTTGCCCCCTAACCCTCAGCACATCCTCTCTTCACTTCCTCCCCACCTGCCCTGCCCCCTAACCCTCAGCACATCTCTCTTCACTTCCTCCCCACCTGCCCCCTAACCCTCAGCACATCCTCTCTTCACTTCCTCCCCACCTTCCCTCTAACCCTCAGCACATTGTCTCTTCACTTCCTCCCCACCTGCCCTCTAACCCTCAGCACATCCTCTCTTCACTTCCTCCCCACCTGCCCTGCCCCCTAACCCTCAGCACATCTCTCTTCACTTCCTCCCCACCTGCCCCCTAACCCTCAGCACATCCTCTCTTCACTTCCTCCCCACCTGCCCTGCCCCCTAACCCTCAGCACACCCTCTCTTCACTTCCTCCCCACCTGCCCCCTAACCCTCAGCACACCCTCTCTTCACTTCCTCCCCACCTGCCCTGCCCCCTAACCCTCAGCACACCCTCTCTTCACTTCCTCCCCACCTGCCCTCTAACCCTCAGCACACCCTCTCTTCACTTCCTCCCCACCTGCCATCTAACCCTCAGCACATCCTCTCTTCACTTCCTCCCCACCTGCCCTCTAACCCTCAACACCCCCTCTCTTCACTTCCTCCCCACCTGCCCTCTAACCCTCAGCACATCCTCTCTTCACTTCCTCCCCACCTGCCCTCTAACCCTCAGCACACCCTCTCTTCGTTCCTCCCCACCTGCCCTGCCCCCTAACCCTCAACACACCCTCTCTTCACTTCCTCCCCACCTGCCCCCTAACCCTCAGCACATCTCTCTTCACTTCCTCCCCACCTGCCCCCTAACCCTCAGCACATCTCTTCACTTCCTCCCCACCTGCCCTCTAACCCTCAGCACACCCTCTCTTCGTTCCTCCCCACCTGCCCTGCCCCCTAACCCTCAACACACCCTCTCTTCACTTCCTCCCCACCTGCCCCCTAACCCTCAGCACATCCTCTCTTCACTTCGTCCCCACCTGCCCCCTAACCCCCAGCACACCCTCTCTTCACTTCCTCCCCACTTGCCCCCTAACCCTCAGCACATCCTCTCTTCACTTCCTCCCCACCTGCCCCCTAACCCTCAGCACATCCTCTCTTCACTTCCTCCCCACCTGCTCTCTAACCCTCAGCACACCCTCTCTTCACTTCCTCCCCACCTGCCCTGCCCCCTAACCCTCAACACACCCTCTCTTCACTTCCTCCCCACCTGCCCCCCTAACCCTCAGCACATCCTCTCTTCACTTCCTCCCCACCTGCCCCCTAACCCTCAGCACCCCCTTTCTTCACTTCCTCCCCACCTGCCCCCTAACCCTCAGCACACCCTCTCTTCACTTCCTCCCCACCTGCCCTCTAACCCTCAGCACATCCTCTCTTCACTTCCTCCCCACCTGCCCTCTAACCCTCAGCACACCCTCTCTTCACTTCCTCCCCACCTGCCCTGCCCCTAACCCTCAGCACACCCTCTCTTCACTTCCTCCCCACCTGCCCCCTAACCCTCAGCACACCCTCTCTTCACTTCCTCCCCACCTTCCCTCTAACCCTCAGCACATTGTCTCTTCACTTCCTCCCCACCTGCCCTCTAACCCTCAGCACACCCTCCCTTCACTTCCTCCCCACCTGCCCTGCCCCTAACCCTCAACACACCCTCTCTTCACTTCCTCCCCACCTGCCCTCTAACCCTCAGCACACCCTCTCTTCACTTCCTCCCCACCTGCCCTGCCCCCTAACCCTCAGCACACCCTCTCTTCACTTCCTCCCCACCTGCCCCCTAACCCTCAGCACACCCTCTCTTCACTTCCTCCCCACCTGCCCTGCCCCCTAACCCTCAGCACACCCTCTCTTCACTTCCTCCCCACCTGCCCCTAACCCTCAGCACATCCTCTCTTCACTTCCTCCCCACCTGCCCCCTAACCCTCAGCACACCCTCTCTTCACTTCCTCCCCACCTGCCCCCTAACCCTCAGCACATCCTCTCTTCACTTCCTCCCCACCTGCCCTCTAACCCTCAGCACACCCTCTCTTCACTTCCTCCCCACCTGCCCTGCCCCCTAACCCTCAGCACATCCTCTCTTCACTTCCTCCCCACCTGCCCTCTAACCCTCAGCACACCCTCTCTTCGTTCCTCCCCACCTGCCCTGCCCCCTAACCCTCAACACACCCTCTCTTCACTTCCTCCCCACCTGCCCCCTAACCCTCAGCACATCCTCTCTTCACTTCGTCCCCACCTGCCCCTAACCCCCAGCACACCCTCTCTTCACTTCCTCCCCACTTGCCCCTAACCCTCAGCACATCCTCTCTTCACTTCCTCCCCACCTGCCCCCTAACCCTCAGCACAACCTCTCTTCACTTCCTCCCCACCTGCCCCCTAACCCTCAGCACACCCTCTCTTCACTTCCTCCCCACCTGCCCCCTAACCCTCAACACATCCTCTCTTCACTTCCTCCCCACTTGCCCCCTAACCCTCAGCACATCCTCTCTTCACTTCCTCCCCACCTGCCCTGCCCCTAACCCTCAGCACATCTCTCTTCACTTCCTCCCCACCTGCCCCTAACCCTCAGCACATCCTCTCTTCACTTCCTCCCCACCTTCCCTCTAACCCTCAGCACATTGTCTCTTCACTTCCTCCCCACCTGCCCTCTAACCCTCAGCACATCCTCTCTTCACTTCCTCCCCACCTGCCCTGACCCCTAACCCTCAGCACATCTCTCTTCACTTCCTCCCCACCTGCCCCCTATCCCTCAGCACATCCTCTCTTCACTTCCTCCCCACCTTCCCTCTAACCCTCAGCACATCCTCTCTTCACTTCCTCCCCACCTGCCCCTAACCCTCAGCACATCCTCTCTTCACTTCCTCCCCACCTGCCCCCTAACCCTCAGCACATCCTCTCTTCACTTCCTCCCCACCTGCCCTCTAACCCTCAGCACACCCTCTCTTCGTTCCTCCCCACCTGCCCCCTAACCCTCAGCACACCCTCTCTTCACTTCCTCCCCACCTGCCCTGCCCCTAACCCTCAGCACACCCTCTCTTCACTTCCTCCCCACCTGCCCCTAACCCTCAGCACAACCTCTCTTCACTTCCTCCCCACCTGCCCCCTAACCCTCAACACATCCTCTCTTCACTTCCTCCCCACTTGCCCCCTAACCCTCAGCACATCCTCTCTTCACTTCCTCCCCACCTGCCCTGCCCCTAACCCTCAGCACATCTCTCTTCACTTCCTCCCCACCTGCCCCCTAACCCTCAGCACATCCTCTCTTCACTTCCTCCCCACCTTCCCTCTAACCCTCAGCACATTGTCTCTTCACTTCCTCCCCACCTGCCCTCTAACCCTCAGCACATCCTCTCTTCACTTCCTCCCCACCTGCCCCTGCCCCCTAACCCTCAGCACATCTCTCTTCACTTCCTCCCCACCTGCCCCCTAACCCTCAGCACACCCTCTCTTCACTTCCTCCCCACCTGCCCTGCCCCCTAACCCTCAGCACACCCTCTCTTCACTTCCTCCCCACCTGCCCTCTAACCCTCAGCACACCCTCTCTTCACTTCCTCCCCACCTGCCCCCTAACCCTCAGCACATCCTCTCTTCACTTCCTCCCCACCTGCCCTGCCCCCTAACCCTCAGCACACCCTCTCTTCACTTCCTCCCCACCTGCCCTCTAACCCTCAGCACACCCTCTCTTCACTTCCTCCCCACCTGCCCCCTAACCCTCAGCACATCCTCTCTTCACTTCCTCCCCACCTTCCCTCTAACCCTCAGCACACCCTCTCTTCACTTCCTCCCCACCTGCCCCCTAACCCTCAGCACATCCTCTCTTCACTTCCTCCCCACCTGCCCTCTAACCCTCAGCACACCCTCTCTTCACTTCCTCCCCACCTGCCCTGCCCCCTAACCCTCAGCACACCCTCTCTTCACTTCCTCCCCACCTGCCCCCTAACCCTCAGCACACCCTCTCTTCACTTCCTCCCCACCTGCCCTGCCCCCTAACCCTCAGCACACCCTCTCTTCACTTCCTCCCCACCTGCCCCCTAACCCTCAGCACATCCTCTCTTCACTTCCTCCCCACCTTCCCTCTAACCCTCAGCACACCCTCTCTTCACTTCCTCCCCACCTGCCCCCTAACCCTCAGCACATCCTCTCTTCACTTCCTCCCCACCTGCCCTCTAACCCTCAGCACACCCTCTCTTCACTTCCTCCCCACCTGCCCTGCCCCCTAACCCTCAACACACTCTCTCTTCACTTCCTCCCCACCTGCCCCCTAACCCTCAGCACATCCTCTCTTCACTTCCTCCCCACCTGCCCCCTAACCCTCAGCACACCCTCTCTTCACTTCACCCCCACCTGCCCCCTAACCCTCAACACATCCTCTCTTCACTTCCTCCCCACTTGCCCCTAACCCTCAGCACATCCTCTCTTCACTTCCTCCCCACTTGCCCCTAACCCTCAGCACATCCTCTCTTCACTTCCTCCCCACCTGCCCTGCCCTCTAACCCTCAGCACATTGTCTCTTCACTTCCTCCCCACCTGCCCTCTAACCCTCAGCACATCCTCTCTTCACTTCCTCCCCACCTGCCCTGCCCCTAACCCTCAGCACATCTCTCTTCACTTCCTCCCCACCTGCCCCCTAACCCTCAGCACATCCTCTCTTCACTTCCTCCCCACCTTCCCTCTAACCCTCAGCACATTGTCTCTTCACTTCCTCCCCACCTGCCCTCTAACCCTCAGCACACCCTCTCTTCACTTCCTCTCCACCTGCCCTCTAACCCTCAGCACATCCTCTCTTCACTTCCTCCCCACCTGCCCCCTAACCCTCAGCACACCCTCTCTTCACTTCCTCCCCACCTGCCCCCTAACCCTCAGCACATCTCTTCACTTCCTCCCCACCTGCCCCTAACCCTCAGCACATCCTCTCTTCACTTCCTCCCCACCTTCCCTCTAACCCTCAGCACATTGTCTCTTCACTTCCTCCCCACCTGCCCTCTAACCCTCAGCACATCCTCTCTTCACTTCCTCCCCACCTGCCCTGCCCCCTAACCCTCAGCACATCTCTCTTCACTTCCTCCCCACCTACCCCCTAACCCTCAGCACATCCTCTCTTCACTTCCTCCCCACCTGCCCTGCCCCCTAACCCTCAGCACATTGTCTCTTCACTTCCTCCCCACCTGCCCTCTAACCCTCAGCACACCCTCTCTTCACTTCCTCTCCACCTGCCCTCTAACCCTCAGCACATTGTCTCTTCACTTCCTCCCCACCTGCCCTCTAACCCTCAGCACACCCTCTCTTCACTTCCTCCCCACCTGCCCCCTAACCCTCAGCACATCTCTCTTCACTTCCTCCCCACCTGCCCCCTAACCCTCAGCACATCCTCTCTTCACTTCCTCCCCACCTTCCCTCTAACCCTCAGCACATTGTCTCTTCACTTCCTCCCCACCTGCCCTCTAACCCTCAGCACATCCTCTCTTCACTTCCTCCCCACCTGCCCTGCCCCCTAACCCTCAGCACATCTCTCTTCACTTCCTCCCCACCTACCCCTAACCCTCAGCACATCCTCTCTTCACTTCCTCCCCACCTGCCCTGCCCCCTAACCCTCAGCACATTGTCTCTTCACTTCCTCCCCACCTGCCCTCTAACCCTCAGCACACCCTCTCTTCACTTCCTCTCCACCTGCCCTCTAACCCTCAGCACATTGTCTCTTCACTTCCTCCCCACCTGCCCTCTAACCCTCAGCACACCCTCTCTTCACTTCCTCCCCACCTGCCCTGCCCTCTAACCCTCAGCACATCCTCTCTTCACTCCCTCCCCACCTGCCCCCTAACCCTCAGCACATCCTCTCTTCAAGTCTAGTTAATGCTCCATGTTGTCGGTGCCGCCACCCTCCCCAGCCTTGCTGGTGATTAACATGTTCTACCCGAGGTGTCAGAGAAACGACAGTGTTGCCGTGCCGTCACCGGGCCTGGGCACAGTGGTAACAGCTGTAGAGGGCTGCTGTATAATGGCGGTAATGCATCAGAGGGCGTCTGTGGGGCTTTGGAGGGCGACTCGTCAGCTGTCAGCCAGTTTGGTGCACACTCTTAACCACAGCAGGACATTTCACTGGAAATGGTTTTGTTTGGCCACCGGGTGTATAATACATACTAGCTCCAGGGGGAAGTTTCCCCTAGCTACAGATCTAGGATCAGCTTCCCCTCCCCCAGTCCTAACCTTAACCATTAGTGGAGGAAATAGAAAACTGACCCAAGTTCAGCATCTATGGGGCACTTCACCCTACACATACAGTAAGCAGAATCCACATGGACCAACTATGTCTTACCAAGTTGTCTACTAACATTTCTGGATGAACAGCATCATTAAACTCAAATGGTGTGGAGACATTTTGACCTTCCTTTCCTGACAGTATAGACTAGATCCAATACAACCTGAGCTTCCAAACAGCACTAGACTCCGTGGATCAAGGTTAGAGAGGTTGACCACATAGGGATGTGTGTGTGTGAAAACACAACACTTTTAAGAGGAACAGCGTGACAAGCAGCTGGACTCATTCTTCCTCTCAGAGGGATGGATTTGCGTGTTTCAGTGTGTGTGTGTATGTGTGTGTGACTTTCGTGCTCTCATTTTCTCTCTCTCACTGTGTGTGTGTTTGTTTGTTTGTGTGCGTGTGTGTGCGTGTGAGAGAGAGAGAGAGAGAGAGAGAGAGAGAGAGAGAGAGAGAGAGAGAGAGAGAGAGAGAGAGAGAGAGAGAGTTGAGGTGCCCACGGCTGTGTAATTGTCAGAAATAGCTTGTTCATGGCTTAACCCCCCAAATAGCCTGAAGGGTAATCAGAGGGATTACACACACACACACACACACACACACACACACACACACACACACACACACACACACACACACACACTGGTTTTCTGATGTCAACACAGCAACACTCCAGTGGCTTACAAAGACTAGTCTCCAAAACCCCACCCTTGGAAACACAGTGACTAGGCAACACAGTGACTAGGCAACACGGTGACTAGGCAACACAGTGACTAGGCAACACGGTGACTAGGCAACACGGTGACTAGGCAACACGGTGACTAGGCAACACGGTGACTAGGCAACACGGTGACTTGGCAACACGGTGACTTGGCAACACGGTGACTAGGCAACACGGTGACTAGGCAACACGGTGACTTGGCAACACGGTGACTTGGCAACACGGTGACTTGGCAACACGGTGACTAGGCAACACGGTGACTAGGCAACACGGGGACTTGGCAACACGGTGACTAGGCAACACGGTGACTAGGCAACACGGTGACTAGGCAACACGGGGACTTGGCAACACGGTGACTAGGCAACACGGTGACTAGTTAACACGGTGACTAGTTAACACGGTGACTAGTCAACACGGGGACTTGGCAACACGGTGACTAGGCAACACGGTGACTAGTTAACACGGTGACTAGTTAACACGGTGACTAGTTAACACGGTGACTAGTCAACACGGTGACTTGGCAACACGGTGACTAGGCAACCCGGTGACTTGGCAACACGGTGACTAGGCAACCCGGTGACTTGGCAACACGGTGACTAGGCAACACGGTGACTAGTCAACACGGTGACTAGGCAACACGGTGACTAGGCAACACGGTGACTAGGCAACACGGTGACTAGGCAACACGGTGACTAGTCAACACGGTGACTTGGCAACACGGTGACTAGTCAACACGGTGACTTGGCAACACGGTGACTAGGCAACCTGGTGACTTGGCAACACGGTGACTAGTCAACACGGTGACTTGGCAACACGGTGACTTGGCAACACGGTGACTTGGCAACACTGTGACTAGTCAACACAGTGACTAGTCAACACAGTGACTAGGGTCTGGTTTCAATGATGAACTCTTTTGGCACAAACTTTATCCGCTGAAATAAAATACTAAATAGTAGCGAGCAAGATGGAGATCATGGTTGATTTTAATGAGTGAAATTTGCCAAGTGGCTAGTTTGCATCAACTACATCAACTAGCTTTTAAGTAACGAAGTGACCTAGTTTGTCTATGTCATTTAAAGTAGTCAAATATTATATTTGTTTTTTCTTCTTACAGTCAATTTTCAGTCTACAAATGATTTGTAACTGTGTTCCGGCCCCCTGACCATCCGCTCCAGAAACAAATCATCCCGCGGATGAATCTATTTCATCATCCCTGATATACAGAGGTATTGGTTGCTGTACAGGATATTATGACAATATTGATGAACTCAATCAAAGACAGTCACTTTGTCTGTGAAGTATAGAGCATGTGTGTGTGTGTTGCGTGTGTGAAGTATACAGCATGTGTGTGTGTGTGTGCGTGTGTGAAGTATACAGCGTGTGTGTGTGTTGCGTGTGTGAAGTATACAGCGTGTGTGTGTGTGTGTTGCGTGTGTGTGTGTGTGTTGCGTGTGTGAATTATACAGCGTGTGTGTGTGTGTGTTGCGTGTGTGAAGTATACAGCATGTGTGTGTTGCGTGTGTGTGTGTGTGTGTGTGTGTGTGTGTGTGTGTGTGTGGCAGAATGCATTGTTCTCTTCCTCCATCTCTCTATACCTCTCTGTACCTGGCCCGCTTCTTTCAGTGCAGGGTGAAGTTTCCTCTAAAAGCTGATCTTGGGTCAGTTTTGCATCTCCCCCACTAATTAAGGTTTGGATTGGGGGAGAGGAGACTGATCCTAGATCTGTACCTCTCCATTAATTTGCCTCCATGCAAATGTGCAAACAACGATGGAGTGGGATAATCTGTCCTGGCAGGCCTGCCTGCCGATGAGAGGACATTTTCTATCCCTTTGTCTCCCACTCCCTAAATTTGCCGATTCGTTCCTATGCTTTCTCTCTCTATCTCCCACCACAGTATTTGCTGGTATGTGGGATGGAGGCATTGAATGGTGATGGGAGAGAGATGGTGATGGGAGAGAGATGGTGATGGAGAGAGATGGTGATGGGAGAGAGATGGTGATGGGAGAGAGATGGTGATGGAGAGAGATGATGGTGGAATTGCTGACCTGTAAGGGTGCTTCCCAAATGCCACCCTATTCCCTATATAGTGCACTACCTTTGGCCCTTTTGGTGTTAACCATAGTGTTTACCGAAGCTGTAGAAATAGAGAGGGTAGAGAGGTTAGCCCTGCTGACATGCCTGGATATTGGCAGACAAGAGGCTGTGTGCTTTCGTAGAACACTGGGGGAAAGACTTGGAAAGGTTTCAGTGCTTTTTGGAACAACCCCTCTCTGAGACGGAGGAGTGGTGGAAGAAGAGAGAGGGATAGTGGTGGAAGAAGAGAGAGGGATAGAGAGAGGGATAGAGAGAGAGATAGAGAGAGAGAGGATAGAGAGAGGGATAGAGAGAGAGAGAGAGAGAGAGGATAGAGAGAGGGATAGAGAGAGGGATAGAGAGAGAGGGATAGAGAGAGGGATAGAGAGGGATAGAGAGAGGGATAGAGAGAGGGATAGAGAGAGGGATAGAGAGAGGGATAGAGAGAGAGGGATAGAGAGAGAGATAGAGAGAGGGATAGAGAGAGAGAGGGATAGAGAGAGGGATAGAGAGAGAGATAGAGAGAGAGGGATAGAGAGAGGGATAGAGAGAGGGATAGAGAGAGGGATAGAGAGGGATAGAGAGAGGATAGAGAGAGAGAGGATAGAGAGAGGGATAGAGAGAGGGATAGAGAGAGGGATAGAGAGGGATAGAGAGAGAGAGGGATAGAGAGAGAGATAGAGAGAGAGAGGGATAGAGAGAGAGGGATAGAGAGAGGGATAGAGAGAGAGAGGATAGAGAGAGAGGGATAGAGAGAGGGATAGAGAGAGGGATAGAGAGAGAGGATAGAGAGAGAGATAGAGAGAGAGAGAGGGATAGAGAGAGAGGATAGAGAGAGAGGGGATAGAGAGAGGATAGAGAGAGAGATAGAGAGAGAGGATAGAGAGAGGGATAGAGAGAGAGAGGGATAGAGAGAGAGGGATAGAGAGAGAGAGAGAGGGATAGAGAGAGGGATAGAGAGAGAGAGAGATAGAGAGAGGGATAGAGAGAGGGATAGAGAGAGGGATAGAGAGAGAGAGGGATAGAGAGAGAGATAGAGAGAGGGATAGAGAGGGATAGAGAGGGATAGAGAGGGATAGAGAGAGGGATAGAGAGAGGGATAGAGAGAGGGATAGAGAGAGGGATAGAGAGGATAGAGAGGGGATAGAGAGAGGGATAGAGAGAGGGATAGAGAGAGAGGGATAGAGAGAGGGATAGAGAGAGAGGGATAGAGAGAGGGATAGAGAGAGGGATAGAGAGAGATAGAGAGAGAGAGGATAGAGAGAGATAGAGAGAGGGGATAGGGATAGAGAGAGAGAGGGATAGAGAGAGATAGAGAGAGGATAGAGAGAGGGATAGAGAGAGGGGGATAGAGAGAGAGGGGATAGAGAGAGGATAGAGAGAGAGATAGAGAGAGGATAGAGAGAGATAGAGAGAGAGAGGATAGAGAGAGGGATAGAGAGAGGGATAGAGAGAGAGGAGAGAGAGATAGAGAGGATAGAGAGAGGGATAGAGAGGGGATAGAGAGAGGGGATAGAGAGAGGAGAGAGAGGGATAGAGAGAGGGATAGAGATAGAGAGAGGGATAGAGAGAGAGATAGAGAGAGAGGATAGAGAGAGAGAGGGGATAGAGAGAGAGGGATAGAGAGAGAGAGAGGGATAGAGAGAGGATAGAGAGGGATAGAGAGATAGATAGAGAGAGGGATAGAGAGAGGGATAGAGGATAGAGGAGAGAGGGATAGAGAGAGAGGGGATAGAGAGAGAGATAGAGAGAGAGATAGAGAGAGAGAGAGGATATAGAGAGAGGGATAGAGAGAGGGATAGAGAGAGGGATAGAGAGAGAGGATAGAGAGAGGGGATAGAGAGAGGATAGATAGAGGGAGAGAGGATAGAGAGAGGATAGAGAGAGGGATAGAGAGAGAGAGAGAGGGAGAGGGATAGAGAGGGGATAGAGAGAGGATAGAGAGGGATAGAGAGATAGAGAGGGATAGAGAGGGATAGAGAGAGAGAGAGAGGGGGATAGAGAGAGGGATAGAGAGGGATATAGAGGGATAGAGAGGATAGAGAGAGATAGAGAGAGAGGGATAGAGAGGGGGATAGAGAGGGATAGAGAGAGAGGGAGAGGGATAGAGAGAGAGAGGAGGGATAGAGAGAGAGGATAGAGAGAGAGAGGTAGAGAGAGAGAGAGAGAGAGAGAGAGGGATAGAGAGAGAGATAGAGAGAGGGATAGAGAGAGAGAGGGATAGAGAGAGAGGGGATAGAGAGAGAGAGGATAGAGAGAGAGGAGATAGAGAGAGAGATAGAGAGAGGGATAGAGAGAGAGAGGATAGAGAGAGAGAGGGATATAGAGAGAGAGATAGAGAGAGATAGAGAGGGGATAGAGAGAGGGATAGAGAGAGGGATAGAGAGGGGATAGAGAGGGATATAGAGATAGAGAGAGAGATAGAGAGAGAGGATAGAGAGAGATAGAGAGAGGGATAGAGAGGGGATATAGAGGGATAGAGAGAGAGAGAGAGAGAGAGAGAGAGGGATAGAGAGGGATAGAGAGAGGGATAGAGAGAGGGGATAGAGAGAGAGATAGAGAGAGGGAGAGAGAGAGGGATAGAGAGAGATAGAGAGAGGGATAGAGAGAGGGATATAGAGGGATAGAGAGAGAGAGAGAGGGATAGAGAGAGAGAGGGATAGAGAGAGAGATAGAGAGAGGGATAGAGAGGGGGAGAGAGAGGGATAGAGAGAGGGATAGAGAGAGAGATAGAGAGATAGAGAGATAGAGAGAGGGATAGAGAGAGAGAGGGATAGAGAGAGAGATAGAGAGAGGGATAGAGAGAGAGAGGGATAGAGAGAGGGACAGAGAGAGGGATAGAGAGAGAGAGATAGAGAGAGAGATAGAGAGAGGGATAGAGAGAGGATAGAGAGAGAGAGGGATAGAGAGAGGGATATAGAGAGAGAGGGATAGAGAGAGGATAGAGAGAGGGATAGAGAGAGGATAGAGAGAGGATAGAGAGGGATAGAGAGATAGAGAGAGATAGAGGAGATAGAGAGAGAGAGAGGGATAGAGAGAGAGATAGAGAGAGGGATAGAGAGAGATAGAGAGAGGATAGAGAGGGATAGAGAGGGGATAGAGAGATATAGAGATAGAGGGATAGAGAGAGAGATAGAGAGGGGATAGAGAGAGGATAGAGAGAGGGATAGAGAGAGATAGAGAGGGATAGAGAGGATAGAGAGGATAGAGAGAGAGAGGGGATAGAGAGAGGGATAGAGAGATAGATAGAGAGAGGATAGAGAGAGATAGAGAGGGATAGAGAGAGGGATAGAGAGAGGGATAGAGAGAGATAGAGAGGGATAGAGAGAGATAGAGAGGGATAGAGAGAGATAGAGAGGGATAGAGAGAGGGATAGAGAGGGATAGAGAGAGGGATAGAGAGAGGGATAGAGAGAGGGATAGAGAGGGATAGAGTGAGATAGAGAGGGATAGAGAGATAGGATAGAGAGAGGGATAGAGAGAGAGGAGTAGAGAGAGAGAGGGATAGGTGGAGACCGTCTCTCAACCTGTGCTCGGATTAAAGGATTTACAGGCAGGGAGAGAACTCTTTTCAGGGAGAGAGTGAGAGAGGAAGGGAGAGAGCGAGAGAGGAAGGGAGAGAGCGAGAGAGGAAGGGAAGGGAGAGAGCGAGAGAGGAAGGGAGAGAGCGAGAGAGGAAGGGAGAGAGCGAGAGAGGAAGGGAGAGAGCGAGAGAGGAAGGGAGAGAGAGAAAAAAAGAGAAGGGAAGCAGGACAGTATCAGCAACACATCTCCTTGCACTCTGAGTGGCTTAGCAGAAAGTCAGAGAGAGAGGTTCCCCTCCCTCCCTGTCCCCGATCCCTCCTGTCCCCGATCCCTCCATGTCCCCACTGCCTCCAAGTCCCCACTGCCTCCCTGTCCCCATTCCCTCCATGTCCCCACTGCCTCCAAGTCCCCACTGCCTCCATGTCCCCACTCCCTCCATGTCCCCACTGCCTCCATGTCCCCACTCCCTCTCTGTCCCCACTCCCTCCATGTCCCCACTCCCTCCCTGTCCCCACTGCCTCCAAGTCCCCACTGCCTCCATGTCCCCACTCCCTCCATGTCCCCACTCCCTCCCTGTCCCCACTCCCTCCATGTCCCCACTCCCTCCCTGTCCCCACTGCCTCCATGTCCCCACTGCCTCCATGTCCCCACTCCCTCCTGTCCCCACTCCCTCCCTGTCCCCACTCCCTCCATGTCCCCACTGCCTCCATGTCCCCACTGCCTCCATGTCCCCACTCCCTCCCTGTCCCCACTCCCTCCATGTCCCCACTCCCTCCCTGTCCCCACTCCCTCCCTGTCCCCACTGCCTCCCTGTCCCCACTGCCTCCATGTCCCCACTCCCTCCATGTCCCCACTGCCTCCATGTCCCCACTCCCTCCATGTCCCCACTCCCTCCATGTCCCCACTCCCTCCATGTCCCCACTGCCTCCATGTCCCCACTCCCTCCCTGTCCCCACTCCCTCCATGTCCCCACTGCCTCCATGTCCCCACTCCCTCTCTGTCCCCACTCCCTCCCTGTCCCCACTGCCTCCATGTCCCCACTCCCTCCCTGTCCCCACTCCCTCCATGTCCCCACTGCCTCCATGTCCCCACTCCTTCCATGTCCCCACTGCCTCCATGTCCCCACTGCCTCCCTGTCCCCACTCCCTCCCTGTCCCCACTGCCTCCATGTCCCCACTGCCTCCATGTCCCCACTGCCTCCATGTCCCCACTCCTTCCATGTCCCCACTCCCTCCATGTCCCCACTCCCTCCATGTCCCCACTGCCTCCATGTCCCCACTGCCTCCATGTCCCCACTGCCTCCATGTCCCCACTCCCTCCATGTCCCCACTGCCTCCATGTCCCCACTGCCTCCATGTCCCCACTGCCTCCATGTCCCCACTCCCTCCCTGTCCACACTCCCTCCATCATCACAGCCCGTCTCACTGTGCATGGGTATGTGTGGGAGAGGATAGGAGTGATGTCTCTGTATACATGTGTGTTAGACACAGGGACATCTTTAAGTGATGTGTGTGTTTTATGTGTGTATGCCTGTGTAATGTAGGCCAGGATATGTGTATAAAATGTATGATGCAAATAACCCAGCCGGTGTGCGAGTCACCACTCTTGTCCCCCTGCTGTATGAGGGTACTGGGTTGTTTTCCTACCTCTGTTTGGAGGGGCCACAGACACTGGAGGGGGGACCCGGATCTGGCAACCACCCTCTAGCCCTGAGGACAGTATGAAAGTGAGACTTAATACTCCTCTTACCAAGGTGAAGCTCTGTAGGGTTTACACTCCCACCTGACTCAGACACACAGACAGAGACGGACACTCAGACGGATAGACAGACGGACGGACAAAAAGACACTCACAGATGGACAGACGGAGAGACAGACGGACGGACGGACAGAAACAGACAGACAGACGGACGGCCGGACAGACAGATAGAGAGACGGACGGACGGGCAGACAGACAGACAGACAGACGGACTGGCAGACAGACAGACAGACAGAGAGACGGACGGGCAGACAGACAGACGGACTGGCAGACAGAGAGACGGACGGACGGGCAGACAGACGGACGGGCAGACGGACGGACAGACAGACGGACGGACGGACGGGCAGACAGACAGAGAGACGGACGGGCAGACAGACGGACGGACGGACGGGCAGACAGACGGATGGACAGACAGACGGACGGACGGACGGACGGACGGGCAGACAGACAGACAGACAGACGGACGGACGGGGAGACAGACTGGCATTCAAATAAACACAGACAGACAAACACAGACAAACAGACAGTAGAAAAGTCAAGTTTGTTGCTATCATTGTGTTTGTGTGTATCTGCTTGGGTAAGAGACTACCCGTATAGGGGTGCTGAGCTCATAAATTTGAGACAGAATGGTGCTCGGAAACAATCAGATACAGAATGGTGCTTGGAAACAATCAGAGACAGAATGTTGCTCGGAAACAGTCAGAGACAGAATGGTGCTCGGAAACAATCAGAGACAGAATGGTGCTCGGAAACAATCAGAGACAGAATGGTGCTCGGAAACAATCAGAGACAGAATGGTGCTCGGAAACAATCAGAGACAGAATGGTGCTCGGAAACAATCAGAGACAGAATGGTGCTCGGAAACAATCAGAGACAGAATGGTGCTCGGAAACAATCAGAGACAGAATGGTGCTCGGAAACAATCAGAGACAGAATGGTGCTCAGAAACAATCAGAGACAGAATGGTGCTCGGAAACAATCAGAGACAGAATGGTGCTCAGAAACAATCAGAGACAGAATGGTGCTTAGAAACACACACACACTCCAGGTCACACGCCCTGGATAAGCAGAAGCACGCTGAGTGTTGGGCCAGTAACCAGAAGGTTGCTGGATTGAATCCCCGAGCTGACAAGGTAAAAATTTGTCGTTCTTTCCCCTGAGCAAGGCAGTTAACCCACTGTTCCCCTGAACAAGGCAGTTAACCCACTGTTCCCCGGGCGCCGAAGACGTGGATGACGTTTAAGTCAGCCTCCCGCACCTCTCTGATTCAGAGGGGTTGGGTTAAATGTGGAAGACACATTTCAGTTGAAATCATTCAGTTGGACAACTGACTAGGTTGTCCCCCTTTCCTCTTTCCCCTAAAGGCCTTTAAGGATTTGTCTTTGTCTGGAATGCTGCTGCTTCCTTCACCTATGTTCACCTACGTTTTAAAACATCCACAATATTCCTGCTCCGTCACGTTTTAAAACATCAACAATATTCCTGCTCCGTCACGTTTTAAATCATCCACAATATTCCTGCTCCGTCACGTTTTAAATCATCCACAATATTCCTGCTCCGTCACGTTTTAAATCATCCACAATATTCCTGCTCCGTCACGTTTTAAATCATCCACAATATTCCTGCTCCGTCACGTTTGAAATCATCCACAATATTCCTGCTCCGTCACGTTTGAAATCATCCACAATATTCCTGCTCCGTCACGTTTTAAAACGGCCACATTCACCAAAGCACACCTGGTGTGGAACCCAGGCAAAGCATCTGGCTCCTGCTGTCCGTGGTGCTGAACCCTAGTCTGGATCCAGGCTCCTGCTGTCCGTGGTGCTGAACCCTAGTCGGGATCCAGGTTCCTGCTGTCCGTGGTGCTGAACCCTAGTCTGGATCCAGGTTCCTGCTGTCCGTGGTGCTGAACCCTAGTCTGGATCCAGGTTCCTGCTGTCCGTGGTGCTGAACCCTAGTCTGGATCCAGGTTCCTGCTGTCCGTGGTGCTGAACCCTAGTCTGGATCCAGGCTCCTGCTGTCCGTGGTGCTGAACCCTAGTCTGGATCCAGGCTCCTGCTGTCCGTGGTGCTGAACCCTAGTCTGGATCCAGGTTCCTGCTGTCCGTGGTGCTGAACCCTAGTCTGGATCCAGGCTCCTGCTGTCCGTGGTGCTGAACCCTAGTCTGGATCCAGGCTCCTGCTGTCCGTGGTGCTGAACCCTAGTCTGGATCCAGGCTCCTGCTGTCCGTGGTGCTGAACCCTAGTCTGGATCCAGGCTCCTGCTGTCCGTGGTGCAGAAACCATAGAATTAGGAATTAGAATACTAGAATTGTCATGATGGTATAAACAGCCATTTTGGTTAGGGAGTTGGTCAACCATGGTTTGCCAGTTCTGTGATAAGATATTGAAGAATTTATCTGCACTGTATATTTGTTTGCTAGCTACAGTAACAAGACAGTTTAAGAGAAATGATTCCATAATTTTTCAAATGAATATGCCAACATTCCATTCAGACAGTGAATCCACAGCCAGACACTGGCTGACCTCAGCTGACGATAGGACTTATAAATGCAACAAGTACTGATATTGTATCATATAATAGCAAATCACAGCTTTCCAAGAAAACACAAATTAAGATATTTATGGTCTGTTTACATACTGTTGAAGTCAGAAGTTTACATACACTTAGGTTGGAGTGATTAAAACTCGTTTTTCAACCCCTCCGTAAATTTCTTGTTAACAAACTATAGTTTTGGCAAGTCGGTTAGGACATGTACTATGTGCATGACACAAGTAATTTTTCCAACAATTGTTTACAGACAGATTATTTCACTTATAATTCACTGTATCACAATTCCAGTCGGTCAGAAGTTTACATACACTAAGTTGACTGTGCCTTTAAATCTGATCCCAGATTTAATAGGACCTTGTTTGGCTTCATGGCTGATCAGTATTCACCAGAGGAAGGTTCACACATGCTAAAGGAATGGCCTGAAGGGAAGTGGAACGGCATTCATTACCAAGGATACCTGATAACTCCCAACAGTCCCTTTGGATTGGGCTCTGAGGGTTGTGTGAAGGCTCCAGGGCGATTTTTGGAATGTGTGTGTGTGTGTCAGTGTGTATGTGGAAACACGTTTGTGTGCGTGTGTCAGTGTGTATGTGGAAACACGTTTGTGTGCGTGTGTCATGATGTTCCACTGTAATGTAGTGGGAGAGATCGTTCTGATGCAGTACATCTCAACGTGTGCCTCATGGGCCAATAAACAGGGGTCAACCTCTACTCAGAGTGAAAGGCCTCAATCTAACACACTGTGTTGCTGAAACTAGTCCTCTATGTAGCTCCTACTCCCTGACCAAAAGTCCTGTCCCACTGAACCCAGACGTCTGTTCTACTACAGTGTTCTACATACCTCAGTCCTGTCACACTGAACCCAGACGTCTGTTCTACTACAGTGTTCTACATACCTCAGTCCTGTCACACTGAACCCAGACGTCTGTTCTACTACAGTGTTCTACATACCTCAGTCCTGTCACACTGAACCCAGACGTCTGTTCTACTACAGTGTTCTACATACCTCAGTCCTGTCACACTGAACCCAGACGTCTGTTCTACAACAGTGTTCTATATACCTCAGTCCTGTCCCACTGAACCCAGACGTCTGTTCTACTACAGTGTTCTACATACCTCAGTCCTGTCACGCTGAACCCAGACGTCTGTTCTACTACAGTGTTCTACATACCTCAGTCCTGTCACGCTGAACCCAGACGTCTGTTCTACTACAGTGTTCTACATACCTCAGTCCTGTCACACTGAACCCAGACGTCTGTTCTACTACAGTGTTCTACATACCTCAGTCCTGTCACACTGAACCCAGACGTCTGTTCTACTACAGTGTTCTACATACCTCAGTCCTGTCACACTGAACCCAGACGTCTGTTCTACTACAGTGTTCTACATACCTCAGTCCTGTCACACTGAACCCAGACGTCTGTTCTACAACAGTGTTCTACATACCTCAGTCCTGTCCCGCTGAACCCAGACGTCTGTTCTACTACAGTGTTCTACATACCTCAGTCCTGTCACGCTGAACCCAGACGTCTGTTCTACTACAGTGTTCTACATACCTCAGTCCTGTCACACTGAACCCAGACGTCGGTTCTACTACAATGTTCTACATACCTCAGTCCTGTCACACTGAACCCAGACGTCTGTTCTACTACAGTGTTCTACATACCTCAGTCCTGTCACGCTGAACCCAGACGTCTGTTCTACTACAGTGTTCTACATACCTCAGTCCTGTCACACTGAACCCAGACGTCTATTCTACTACAGTGTTCTACATACCTCAGTCCTGTCACACTGAACCCAGACGTCTGTTCTACTACAGTGTTCTACATACCTCAGTCCTGTCACAGTGAACCCAGACGTCTGTTCTACTACAGTGTTCTACATACCTCAGTCCTGTCACAGTGAACCCAGACGTCTGTTCTACTACAGTGTTCTACATACCTCAGTCCTGTCACACTGAACCCAGACGTCTGTTCTACTACAGTGTTCTACATACCTCAGTCCTGTCACACTGAACCCAGACGTCTGTTCTACTACAGTGTTCTACATACCTCAGTCCTGTCACACTGAACCCAGACGTCTGTTCTACTACAGTGTTCTACATACCTCAGTCCTGTCACACTGAACCCAGACGTCTGTTCTACTACAGTGTTCTACATACCTCAGTCCTGTCACACTGAACCCAGACGTCTGTTCTACTACAGTGTTCTACATACCTCAGTCCTGTCACACTGAACCCAGACGTCTGTTCTACTACAGTGTTCTACATACCTCAGTCCTGTCACAGTGAACCCAGACGTCTGTTCTACTACAGTGTTCTACATACCTCAGTCCTGTCACACTGAACCCAGACGTCTGTTCTACTACAGTGTTCTACATACCTCAGTCCTGTCACACTGAACCCAGACGTCTGTTCTGTGTGTTAGTTCTGGTTTAAGTTCCATTGAGTTGTCAGCTGACGTGTCCTCATATGGAAAATCAACACATATTTCAACCACTGTCGTTGAATTTCTGTGAGAAGTTGAATGGCAAAAGAAATGGATGAAATTCCTTTACTTTGATGATTTTTTTGCAAATCCAATTAGTTTTACCACGTCGTTTCAACGTCATGAGAAGGGAAAACCTGGCATTTTTTGGGGGGTTCAAATGATGTATAAATTGGTTGACTCAACCAGTTGGTGCCTTGTGGAGGATCTAATGGCCTGCTTTCACACAGGGATGTTGTTGGAGAAATCCTCTGAGTGTCACTACTGAAACTGTCTGTTTGTCTCTGGGTGTGTTTCTGTCTGTCTCTGGGTGTCTCTGAGTGTGTCTCTGTCTGTCTGTCTGTCTGTCTGTCTGTCTGTCTGTCTGTCTGTCTGTCTGTCTGTCTGTCTGTCTGTCTGTCTCTGGGTGTGTCTCTTTGTCTCTGGGTCTGTCTCTGTCTGTCTCTCTGCCTGTCTGTCTCTGGGTGTGTCTCTGTCTGCCTCTGGGTGTGTGTCTCTCTGTCTGTCTCTGGGTGTGTCTCTGTCTGTCTCTGGGTGTGTCTCTCTGTCTGTCTCTGGGTGTCTCTGTCTGTCTCTCTCTGTCTCTGGGTGTGTCTCTCTGTCTCTGGATGTGTATTTGTCTGTCTCTGGGTGTGTCTCTTTGTCTCTGGGTGTGTTTCTGGGTGCGTCTCTGTCTGTCTCTATCTGTCTCTGGGTGTGTCTCTGTCTGTCTCTGGGTGTGTCTCTCTGTCTGTCTCTGGGTGTCTCTGTCTGTCTCTCTCTGTCTCTGGGTGTGTCTCTCTGTCTCTGGATGTGTCTTTGTCTGTCTCTGGGTGTGTCTCTTTGTCTCTGGGTGTGTTTCTGGGTGCGTCTCTGTCTGTCTCTATCTGTCTCTGGGTGTGTCTCTGTCTGTCTCTGGGTGTGTCTCTGTCTGTCTGTCTCTGAGTGTGTCTCTGTCTGTCTGGGTGTCTCTGTCTGTCTCTGGGTGTGTCTCTGTCTCTGGGTGTGTCTCTCTGTCTGTCTCTGGGTGTGTCTGGGTGTGTCTCTCTGTCTTTCTCTGAGTGTGTCTCTCTGTCTGTCTCTGGGTGTGTCTCTTTGTCTCTGTCTGTCTCTGGGTGTGTTTTCTGTCTGTGTCTGTGTGTGTCTCTGTCTGTCTCTGTGTGTCTGTCTGTCTCTGGGTGTCTGTCTGTCTCTGGGTGTCTGTCTGTCTCTGGGTGTTTGTCTGACACAGCAAGAGAGAACGCGGAGCGTGACAGTTTGTTTTGGGGATTTGGAGCAGAACGAGACTCCATCGGGGTCCCCAAGGCGTTCTGTATGGATCACCCCACCCCCTCCCCCCCTATGATGTAGGAAGCGATGCGCACGGCAAATGAATTACAATCAAACATATTTTTGGTGTTTCTACAGACTCATTTAGGAGGAGGAGAGCCCTGTGTGTGTGTGTGTGTGTGTGTGTGTGTGTTCCATGTTATATACCTGTGGCTCGGGGGTTCCATGAGAGAGTGATTAAAGGAGCAAACTATGTCAACGTGGAGTGTTTGTCACTCCGCCTCCATGGGGCCCCGGTGCCAGGAACTGAAGTGTTGCAAATCACAGGCCCCCTGGAAATAAAAAGGGAATTGAAGGTGGTTATCAAATCATTCAAAGTATTTATTTGTACATTTTGTAGTAATTTTTTTGTTTGTTAATTATTTTGTTAAAACCTTTTCTAAGCAACCATGGCCCTGGAGATATGTGATTGTGTGTTTACCCTAGCAAGTACTGCGAAGTTAGAAGTCACACAGTATCTTTACACACACTAGATACGATGAGGTGAGATATGATTGATGTAGATTAGATAGGAAGGTTGACTGGTTGTAGGGTCTATTGTCTAGTGCTCGATATCCAGACGAGGGCTGTAGCTAGTCACTATGCTGACAAAGGGAGGGTGAAGGGAAGAGAGAGAGAGAGAGAGAGAGAGAGAGAGAGAGACAGAGAGAGAGAGAGCTAGAGAGAGAGAGAGAGACAGAGACAGAGAGAGAGAGAGCTAGAGAGAGACAGAGAGCTAGAGAGAGAGAGAGAGACATAGAGAGAGAGAGAGAGAGCTAGAGAGAGAGAGAGAGACATAGAGAGAGAGCTAGAGAGAGAGCTAGAGAGAGAGAGAGAGACAGAGAGAGAGAGCTAGAGAGAGAGAGACAGAGAGAGAGAGCTAGAGAGAGAGAGAGCTAGAGAGAGAGAGAGCTAGAGAGAGAGAGAGAGAGAGAGAGAGAGAGAGAGAGAGACAGATAAGTGACGGGGGAAAAGGAAGAAAGAGATTGAACAGTATGTGAGAGAATGTTTCCAGAGCGATAGAGAGAGAGACTGAACCATGTTCATTTTAATTAATCTCTTCTGTTAACATTGTATTTTTAGCTGCATTGTGAAGCGCGGTGCATCTGGTCGCCGTTGCCCCAGGGGTGCCCGGGCAGCCTGCACATACCCCTCCTCCTGCTCTCTCTCTTTTTTTCTCTCTCTGTCTCTCTCTCTCTTTTTTCTCTCTCTCTCTGTCTCTCTCTTTTTTCCCCTCCCTCCCTCCCTCCCTCCCTTGTTCCTATGTGCTGAGCCAGGAGGCTAATTATATTTGCACTTCATTCACAGATCAGGTAACAGAGGTGCTAGGGCCGCTAGAGAGACTGAGCCGCGATCTCCCTCCCTCCCTCCCTCTCTCTCTGATAGTAAAGGCAGGCAACTCAAGTACAACAGTGTTAAAGGTCAACTGCCCCATAGGCCTTTTAAAACCAGAGAAGTTGGTTCTATGTGGCATCGATGAGTCAGAAACATAAATTCTAATGTCAAAATGGACATAATTTTGGTCATAAAGTCAGTCTCGTCCCAAACAGAGTTTTGTAAGTGAGTTCGTCTTACTGTAGGGTAGGGTATGGATTAGGATCAGTCCACTTTCCCATTGCCCGCTAACATGAGACAGCTGGTCGCCCTCTATCAGCTGGTCGCCCTCTATCAGCTGGGCCCCCTCTATCAGCTGGTTGCCCTCTATCAGCTGGGCCCCCTCTATCAGCTGGTTGCCCTCTATCAGCTGGTTGCCCTCTATCAGCTGGTCCCCCTCTATCAGCTGGCCGCCCTCTATCAGCTGGTTGCCCTCTATCAGCTGGGCCCCCTCTATCAGCTGGTTGCCCTCTATCAGCTGGTTGCCCTCTATCAGCTGGTCCCCCTCTATCAGCTGGCCGCCCTCTATCAGCTGGCCGCCCTCTATCAGCTGGCCGCCCTCTATCAGCTGGCCGCCCTCTATAAGCTGGGCCCCCTCTATCAGCTGGCCGCCCTCTATCAGCTGGTTGCCCTCTATCAGCTGGCCACGCCCTCTATCAACTGGCCGCCCTCTATCAGCTGGTTGCCCTCTATCAGCTGGTTGCCCTCTATCAGCTGGCCACGCCCTCTATCAGCTGGCCGCCCTCTATCAGCTGGCCGCCCTCTATCAGCTGGTTGCCCTCTATCAGCTGGCCACGCCCTCTATCAGCTGGCCGCCCTCTATCAGCTGGCCGCCCTCTATCAGTTGGTTGCCCTCAATCAGCTGGCCACGCCCTCTATCAGCTGGTCGCCCTCTATCAGCTGGCCACCCTCTATCAGCTGGTTGCCCTCTATCAGCTGGTTGCCCTCTATCAGCTGGTTGCCCTCTATCAGCTGGCCATCCTCTATCAGCTGGTTGCCCTATATCAGTTGGTTGACCTCTATCAGCTGGTCGCGCTCTTTCAGCTGGCCGCCCTCTATCAGCTGGTTGCCCTCTATCAGCTGGTCACCCTCTATCAGCTGGTCACGCCCTCTATCAGCTGGTTGCCCTCTATCAGCTGGTTGCCCTCTATTAGCTGGTTGCCCTCTATCAGCTGGTCGCTCTATCAGCTGGCCATCCTCTATCAGTTGGTTGCCCTCTCTCAGCTGGTTGCCCTCTCTCAGCTGGTCACGCTCTTTCAGTTGGTCGCCCTCTATTAGTTTGTTCCCCTCTATCAGCTGGTCGCCCTCTATCAGCTGGTCGCTCTCTATCAGCTGGTCGCTCTCTATCAGCTGGTCGCCCTCTATCAGCTGGTCGCCCTCTATCAGCTGGTCGCTCTCTATCAGCTGGTCGCTCTCTATCAGCTGGTCGCCCTCTATCAGCTGGTCGCTCTCTATCAGCTGGTCGCTCTCTATCAGTTGGTTGCCCTCTCTCAGCTGGTTGCCCTCTCTCAGCTGGTCGCCCTCTCTCAGCTGGTCACGCTCTTTCAGTTGGTCGCCCTCTATTAGTTTGTTCCCCTCTATCAGCTGGTTGCCCTCTATCAGCTGGCCGCCCTCAATCAGCTGGTCGCCCTCTATCAGCTGGTTGCCCTCTATCAGCTGGTCGCTCACTTTTATTGGTCGCCCTCTATCAGCTGGTCGCGCTCTTTCAGCTGGTTGCCCTCTATCAGCTGGTCGCACTTTCAGTTGGTTGCCCTCTATCAGCTGGTCGCCCTCTTATCAGCTGGTCGCCCTCTATCAGCTGGTCACGCCCTCTATCAGCTGGTCATGCCCTCTATCAGTTGGTCGCCCTCTATCAGCTGGTCGCTCTCTATCAGCTGGTCGCCTTCTATCAGCTGGTCGCCCTCTTTCAGCTGGTCGCCCTCTATCAGCTGGTCGCCCTCTATCAGTTTGTCGCCCTCTATCAGCTGGTCGCCCTCTATTTGCCGGTCGATCTATCAGCTGGTCACCCTCTATCAGTTGGTCGCCCTCTATCAGCTGGTCGCTCTATCAGTTGGTCGCCCTCTATCAGCTGGTTGCCCTCTATCAGCTGGTCGCCCTCTATCAGCTGGTCGCCCTCTATCAGTTGGTCGCCCTCTATCAGCTGGTCGCTCTCTATCAGCTGGTCGCCCTCTATCAGCTGGTCGCCCTCTATCAGCTGGTCGCTCTCTATCAGCTGGTCGCTCTCTATCAGCTGGTCGCTCTCTATCAGTTGGTCGTCCTCTATCAGCTGGTCGCTCTCTATCAGCTGCTTGCTCTTTATCCAATCATAGCAGTCAGAACCTCCTAGACAGTGAGACAGACCTGCCCAGTACGCAGCGCCTCAGACTTGTTTACATAAGACAACAGTTACCAATGTTATGTTGAAATAACCCCTGGGCCCTAGGCCCTTTATGGAGTGACCACTTGTCCTCCAGGCCCTTTATGGAGTGACCACTTGTCCCCTAGGCCCTTTATGGAGTGACCACTTGTCCCCTAGGCCCTTTATGGAGTGACCACTTGGCCCCTAGGCCCTTTATGGAGTGACCACTTGGCCCCTAGGCCCTTTATGGAGTGACCACTTGGCCCCTAGGCCCTTTATGGAGTGACCACTTGCTGATGTGTTTGATAGTGTCAGTCACCCGAGTCATAAACTTTTTTGGGGGGAAAAAATGAGCATTGAGGTGATCAGAGCGCAGTTATATCCCAATTGCAATTTGTCAATATTCCAGAACCCATCAGCAAGCCTCTTGTTTAGTAACATGATTCACTGACAGACACACCCTGGTAATAGATAGCGAGTAAGTTAACATCGGTGAAGCACACAGGTCTGCGCTCGCTGGGGACTTGATAAGCTGATTAAGGCCCAGCGTATCAATGTGCCTGCTAGCTACTACTTACTAGCTACAAATAAATAAAAAACAGAGTTGAAATTTAGCTAGCTAGTGATTTTGGGAACTGATAAACAGCGTATAGCTTGTTCTCTATTTACGGTAGTTTGACCCGCTTGAAAATGATACAGTTGTAGACATGTTATGGTCGTAAAGAAATCAGTCCTGAGCACGCAGCCAGACGTTCCTGATTCCGTAGACTGTATGCAGTGCACTGACTAGTTTTTTCCATGCAAATGTTTTTAAGTGCAGTCGCCCTTTAAGCACATGTGGCACAATACAATTAATGTTTATTTTCCCATTATACAGAGAAAGGGAAGTGGTTTATTTTGCTGTCCCGGTACCCAGCCCCACCCGTCACAACACACAACCCCTGATGCAAGGTCAAGGGTTAAATGCCGTTCTCAAGGGCACA
Source organism: Oncorhynchus nerka (assembly GCF_034236695.1). NCBI lineage: Eukaryota > Metazoa > Chordata > Actinopteri > Salmoniformes > Salmonidae > Oncorhynchus > Oncorhynchus nerka. The sequence continues at coordinate 10,596,349 of NC_088422.1, read as the reverse complement.
CTAGAAGTAGGTAGCACCGAATATATTGATGCCAGCAACCTTCTGATTGGCGGCTCACTCCAGTCAGATCCCCCCCCGTTCCATGTCAGATACTCACAGTGCTCAGAGAGGAAAAACATTAAATGTGCCAGTGGATGAGTGGGCACATGAGACGTGGCTTCAGTTCATGTCAGGAGAAAGTTGACAATGGTAATGGAGCTGTCATCACCTCTTAATCAGGGAACAGGAGGGGACTTAGCTGTAAATACAAATAGCAGATACATTCCATTATAGCTGTGCCATCGTAGGATTCCAGAGTGGTGTCCCCATAGGTCCCAGAGCGGTGTCACCATAGGTCCCAGAGTGGTGTCACCATAGGTCCCAGAGTGGTGTCACCATAGGTCCCAGAGTGGTGTCACCATAGGTCCCAGACTGGTGTCACCATAGGTCCTAGACTGGTGTCACCATAGGTCCCACAGTGGTGTCACCATAGGTCCCAGACTGGTGTCACCATAGGTCCCAGACTGGTGTCACCATAGGTCCTAGACTGGTGTCACCATAGGTCCCAGACTGGTGTCACCATAGGTCCCAGACTGGTGTCACCATAGGTCCCAGAGTGGTGTCACCATAGGTCCCAGACTGGTGTCACCATAGGTCCCACAGTGGTGTCACCATAGGTCCCAGACTGGTGTCACCATAGGTCCTAGACTGGTGTCACCATAGGTCCAAGAGCGGTGTCACCATAGGTCCCAGAGCGGTGTCACCATAGGTCCCAGACTGGTGTCACCATAGGTCCCAGACTGGTGTCACCATAGGTCCTAGACTGGTGTCACCATAGGTCCCAGAGTGGTGTCACCATAGGTCCCAGACCGGTGTCACCATAGGTCCCAGAGTGGTGTCACCATAGGTCCCAGAGCGGTGTCACCATAGGTCCCAGACTGGTGTCACAATAGGTCCCAGAGTGGTGTCACCATAGGTCCCAGACTGGTGTCAACATAGGTCCCACAGTGGTGTCACCATAGGTCCCAGACTGGTGTCACCATAGGTCCTAGACTGGTGTCACCATAGGTCCCAGAGTGGTGTCACCATAGGTCCCAGAGTGAGGTCCCAGAGTGGTGTCACCATAGGTCCCAGAGTGGTGTCACCATAGGTCCCAGAGCGGTGTCACCATAGGTCCCAGAGCAGTGTCACCATAGGTCCCAGAGTGGTGTCACCATAGGTACCAGACTGGTGTCCCCATAGGTACCAGACTGGTGTCCCCATAGGTCCCAGACTGGTGTCACCAAATCAAATCAAATCAAATGTTATTTGTCACATACACATGGTTAGCAGATGTTAATGCGAGTGTAGCGAAATGCTTGTGCTTCTAGTTCCGACAATGCAGTAATAACCAACAAGTAATCTAGCTAACAATTCCGAAACTACTACCTTATTATCCCCTTACAAGTGTAAGGGGATAAAGAATATGTACATAAATATATATGAATGAGTGATGGTACAGAGCGGCATAGGCAAGATACAGTAGATGGTATTGAGTGCAGTATATACATATGAGATGAGTATGTAAACAAAGTGGCATAGTTTAAAGTGGCTAGTGATACATGTATTACATAAGGATGCAGTAGATGATATAGAGTACAGTATATACGTATACATATGAGACCATAGGTCCTAGACAGGTGTCACCATAGGTCCCAGAGAGGTGGGGCCATTTTGACCCCTACCTAACCAGGAAAACTCTGGACCCTATAAGGTATGACAGTGATGAATCAGTTGTAAAAAGGTTTTAATGGGCTATGATGGGAGCCGTTATTCATAATCAAGTCACATGGTTTTAAAAAACTGAACAAAAACTGCCGGCCCTGGAGGGGGGGGGGGGGGGGGAAACCCTGTCAAACTGCAACAGTCTTATATTTGTTCATATGAATTATATTTAGACTAGATTAGGAGGGGGATTTCCTCTCCCCAGACACAGAGACAACAACTGATAGACAACAGAACTCACAGGGCTCGTTTGATTCATGTTTGCATCATGCAGACCTATGCTAGGCCTTATAAAACATGCTCTCACATCCGTCATCACTATTATGTTGATTGATGAATTCCAGTTCATCATTTAGGATTGAAAACATATCGGCAGCCTAGCCAGCCCCATTTTGAATATAAACCCAATTTTCTCCTGGACTATAAATACATAATGTTACCAATGACTTTACCCTGACCAGATGGACTGCTGCACATAATTGTCTCGTTTTCATCCCATACAGCATGTCAGACCTCTAATGTTTAGTTGTAGTCTAGGCTGCTGCAACATTTATGTAATGAGTTTTTGCTTGTATCTGTCCGGAGTGATTATGTGTTATCACCTTTCCCAAATAAATACCGGAGGAATTTATTTATTTTTTAAACCTTTATTTAACCAGGCAAGTCAGCTAAGAATAAATTGTTATTTACAATGATGGCCTACCCCGGCCTAACCTGGACAACGCTGGGCCAATTGTGCGCCGCCCTATGGCACTCCCAATCACAGTTCGGATGTGATGCAGCCTGGATTCAAACCAGGGACCGCAGTGACACCTCTTGCACTGAAAGTGCAAAAAGGAAAGTGGAAAGCCTACTTGAGCGTAAATGTTACGCAAAAAAAGTGCACTGCGTCAACCTCTCTCTTCAATCTAACTGGATGACGCGATGGAAACTATCAAATCAAATCTGAATTCATTTCGACATCCCAGAAGAGACAGTAGACGGTTCCATTATGTTCAGCAATTAAAGCGTCGTAATGTGAAATTACCGCTGCAAGCTCCTTGTAGATGCACTTGTTAGCAGAACTTTTCCTCTCGTCGTGTCTAAAAGACAATTCTTCTAGGCCTTAAAAACACAGTGGTGTTGATAAACCGCTTGACAACGTCCCCGTTTCTTCTAACTTTCTTGTTGCTTCGCGCAGTTTGAATACGCAGACCTTCGTCATGATCGATGCGACTTTTTCCCAGAAGCTTGAATCTGATGTGGGCATTTATATGCCGTGTAGCTGAACGATCGATGGTCTTCATGTCACTGTTTCGCCCAAGATTTTCCAAAAAGCAGGCAAGGCCAGTAATACAGGTGGCTTGATGAAAGGCTCCCTGTTAACCAGCTATACTTTTGATACCAGTTGGTATTGAACGCCCTCACCTTTTCATCCTTCTTCATGAAACTGATCTCAGGCAGAGGTCGACCCTCTGTCCCAATTTGCATATTTTCTGTGTACCCCAGAGAATGAAAGGGGTTCTTCAACAATAGAAACCCCCCCCCCCATAATGCTCTGCGGCACAACCCCAAAATAGCACACTAGGTTCATTCTCTGATCCTAATCCTATGATTGAATGCACAACATGTCAGTTCATATCGCAAACGCTTTGATTGGTTGGAGGTCATCCTCCGGAAGTGGTCATAATTATGTAGGTCTATGGAAGGGAGTGAGGTCTACGAGCCTCCTAGGTTTTGTATTGAAGTCAATGTACCCAGAAGAAGACAGAAACTAGCTGTCCTCCAGCTACACCATGGTGCTACCCTACAGAGTGCTGTTGAGGCTACTGTAGACCTTGTGTTTTAATTCATTATTTGGTGACAAATGAATATATTTAGTATAGTTTTTTGTGTTTCACTATTTTTTTTTTTTTTTTTAAATTTCACTGAGCAGGATGGTCCTCCCCTTCCTCCTCTGAGGAGCCTCCACTGTCTGAGATGCTTGATACAAGTCCTAGTGTCTCTTTCACTTAACTTTGGAGAAAATGTGGACAAAGGGGGTCTTGTAGCCTTGGGCACCGGCTTAAACTGGCTGACCTCATCTTTCTCTCTCGCTCTCTCTCTCTCTCTCTCTCTCTCTGTGTCTCTCTCGCTCTGCCTCTCTCTTTCACTCTCGCTCTCTCTCTCTGTTCTCTCTCTCTGTGTCTCTCTCGCTCTGCCTCTCTCTTTCACTCTCTCGCTCTCTCTCTCTGTTCTCTCTCTCACTCTCTCTCTGTCTCTCTCTGTTCTCTCTCTCTGTACTCTCTGTCACTCTGTCACTCTCTCTCGCTCTCTCGCTCTCTCTCGCTCTGCCTCTCTCTTTCACTCTCTCTCTCTCGCTCTCTCTCTCTGTGTCTCTCTCTCTGTGTCTCTCTCTCTCTCTGTCTCTCTCTCTCTCTCCCTCTGTGTCTCTCTCTCTGGTCAGAAGTTTACATACAATCAATAATTATTTGGTAGCATTGCCTTTAAATTGTTGAACTTGGGTCAAACATTTTGGGTAGCCTTCCACAAGCTTCCCACAATAATTTGGGTGAATTGTGTCCCATTCCTCCTGACAGAGCTGGTGTAACTGAGTCAGGTTTGTAGGCCTCCTTGCCCGCACACGCTTTTTCAGTTCTGCCCACAAATGTTCAATAGGATTGAGGTCAGGGCTTTGTGATGGCCACTCAATACCTTGACTTTGTTGTCCTTAAGCCATTTTGCCACAACTTTGGAAGTATTCTTGGGGTCATTGTCCATTTGGAAGACCCATTTGCGACCAAGCTTTAACTTCCTGACTGATGTCTTGAGATGTTGCTTCAATATATCCACATAATTGTCCTGCCTCATGTTGCCATCTATTTTGTGAAGTGCACCAGTCCCTCCTGCAGCAAAGCACCCCCACAACATGATGCTGCCACCCCCGTTCTTCACGGTTGGGATGGTGTTCTTCGGCTTGCAAGCATCCCCCTTTTTCCTCCGAACATAACAATGGTCAGTATGGCCAAACAGTTATATTTTTGTTTCATCAGACCAGAGGACATTTCCTCAAAAAGTACGATCTTTGTCCCCATGTACAGTTGCAAACCGTAGTCTGGCTTTTTTATGGCAGTTTTGGAGCAGTGGCTTCTTCCTTGCTGAGCGATATAGGACTCGTTTTATTGTGGATAAACTGTTTCCTCCAGCATCTTCACAATGTCCTTTGCTGTTGTTCTGGGATTGATTTGCACTTTTCACACCAAAGTACGTTCATCTCTAGAAGACAGAACGTGTCTCCTTCCTGAGCGGTCCAACGGCTGCTTAGTGCAACTTAGTGTATGTAAACTTCTGACCCACTGGAATTGTGATACAGTAAGTTATAAGTGAAATAATCTGCCTGTAAACAATTGTTGGAAAAATGACTTGTGTTATGCACAAAGTAGATGTCCTAACTGACTTGCTAAAACTATAGTTTGTTAACAAGAAATGTGTGGAGTGGTTGAAAAATGAGTTTTAATGACTCCAACCTAAGTGTATGTGAACCTCTGACTTCAACTGTATGTGTGTGTGTTTTTAATTGTGTGTGTGTGTGTGTGTGTGCATTCTGTCTCAGTGCCCATGTTGATGTAGCGCTGAGCTGGCTGCAGAAGGGCTGTTTGGTTGGGTCTCAGCTGGCAGAATGGCACCACAGATGACTGAGCAGGCAGTCATTGGCCCAGCTAGCGTGCTCTGCACTTTGGCAGGACAAAGACTGAGAGGAAGTCTGTTAGGATTCTATCATCTCTGACTTTTAACAATGAAAGTACTGTGGATAGTAGCAAATGGCTGAGTCGGACAAGATGTGTCGTGTGTCTTGGGTTGCAAAATTCCAGTAAATTCCCAGGTTGTCCAAAAATCCCGGGTTTACAGGATTACTAGGTTACTAGGTTACAGGATTACAGCGTTTACAGCGTTTTTGGAGAAGCTGGGAATTTTGGGAAAGTTGTGCACCACACAGCAATGCTGCATTCAAGCGCAGTTCCACACAGTGCAAAACAAACATATGTTTTTCTTATTTGGAGTTATGAACAACTGTTTGATTAGAGTCACAGCACATCTGCATAGCGCCAAAGACTAGTATTTTTCACATTGTAAAAAAAATGTGACAAACTAGCCAGTCTGCTAGTGAAATTTTGTACCCTGGCACAGCTTTGTACCCTGTGGTCTACTAGCCCGCCATGCCAATGCCCGAAATTCTTGAATTCCATCCCTGACTACAGACCTCCTCTTTTATATACGTTATAGGCACTGGCACACCAGTTGCCCCCGCACAGTTGGGGCCAGTCTATTAATTTGATATACTTTATGAATCATTTTGACACTAACCCTCCAAAAAGTCAGACCTTTTTAATGTCCATATGTACTAGGAAGCTAAGTACACTGAACAAAAAGAGTTCATTGAAGGAAATCAGTCTATTGAAATACATTCATTAGGCCCTAATCTATGGATTTTCACATGACTGGGAATACAGATAAGCATCTGTTGGTAAATAAAAAGGTAGTGGATCAGAAAACCAGTCAGTATCTGGTGTGCCCACCATTGGCCTCATGCAGTTTGACACATCTCCTTCGCATAGATTTGATCAGGCTGTTGATTATGGCCTGTGGAATGTTGACCCAGTCCTCTTCAATGACTGCGTGAAGTTGCTGGATATTGGCGGGAACCGGAACACGCTGTTGTACATGTCGATCCAGAGCATCCCAAACATGCTCAATGGGTGAAATGTCTGGTGAGTATGCAGGCCATGGAAAATCTAGGACATTTTCAGCTTCCAGGAATTGTGTACAGATCCTTGCAACATGGGGCCGTGCATTATCATGCTGAAACATGAGGTGATGGTGGCGGATGAACGGAGCGATAATGGGCTTCAGGATGTCGTCACAGTATCTTTGTGCACTCAAATTACCATCGATAAAATGCAAATGTATTTGTTGTCCATAGCTTATTCCTGCCCATACCATAACCCCACCACCACCATGGGGCACTCTGTTCACAACGTTGACGTCAGCAAAGCTCTCTCCCATGTTACATCATACACGCTGCCTGCCACCTGCCATCGGTACAGTTGAAACCGGAATTCATCCGTGAAGAGCACACTTGTCCAGTGGCCATCGAAGGTGAGTATTTGCCCACTGAAGACAGTTACGACGCCAGACTGCAGTCAGGTGAAGACCCTGGTGAAGACGACGAGCACACAGATGAGCTTCCCTGAGTTTCTGACAGTCTGGGAATAATGTTTCGGTTGCGCAAACCCACAGTTTCATCAGCTGTCCTGGTGGCTGGTCTCAGACGATGTTGAGGTCCTGGGTTGGCGTGGTTACACGTGGTCTGTGGTTGTGAGGCCGGTTGGACGTACTGCCAAATTCTCTAAAATAACATTGGAGGCGGCTTATGGTAGAGAAATTAACATTACATTTTCTGGCAACAGCTCTGGTGGAAATTCCTGCTGTTAGCATGCCAATTGTACTCTCCCTCAACTTTAGACATTTGTGGCATTGTGTTGCGTGTCAAAACTGCACATTTGATTGTCCCCAGCACAAGGTGCACCTGTGTAATGATCATGCTGTTGAATAAGCTTATTGATATGCCACACCTGTCAGGTGGATGGATTTTCTTGGCAAAGGAGAAATGTTCACTAACAGGGATGTAAACAAATTTGTGGATTTTGTTTTTGAGAAATAAGATTTTTGTGAGTATGGACATTTTCAGCTATCTTTTATTTCAGCATGTTGCATTTGTATATTTTTTTCAGTATATTTATTTCTCAGGCTTCAAGAATCTGACTGATCAATGTACCTCAGGCCTTGAAAAATAAATAATTGAACTGATTGAAGGGATATCGGTGAACAAATGCTGTGTTCAAGGGTACGGAAAGAGATGAACTGTACAGGACGCTCACGGAACAGGTGGTCTGGATACTGGACAGCCAATAACTTGGCAGATCAAACTGATTATCTTTAGACAACAGTTCTTGAGGGCACAAACAAAAAAAACATTTAGCGAAGTGTTAAACAAATCAAAATATATTTTATATTTGAGATTCTTCAAAGTAGCCGCCCTTTGCCTGACAGCTTTGCACACTCTTGACATTCTCTCAACCATCTTCACGAGGTAGTCACCTGGAATGCATTTCAATTAACAGGTATGCCTTGTTAAAAGTTAATTTGTGGAATTTCTTTCCTTAATGCGTTTGGACTTATTATTCTACAAAAGTAAAAAATAAAGTAAAACCCTTGAATGAGGTGTGTCCAAACTTTGTACTGGTACTGTATATTCTTTATTTTAGGGAGGAGGGGGACGGGGGACGGCGTTATGCCTTTGATTATATGGCCATTTTGTGTAGCGTTACTTCAATGTCTGCCTCATGGACATTGAATCATTGGCACCTCGTTGTCTCCAAGTCTCTGTATATCATTGTGTGTCGTCTGCTCTGTTACTTTAGACACTGTCGTAGAACTCGCTGCCAGTCTTTCTGTGGTCATCTGGTGCAGAGTTGCGTCACCAGCGAGCACTGGGATGTTTGCCCAGCGTGCCTGGCTCAATCTGTCCCTCCTATGGTGCTGTTCGACGGTCCAGAGGGAGAGGGGTGGCCCTGGTCCAGCCATACCCAGGCCTGTTTCCCTCCCCTGGGGCCCAGGACTGTCCTCACAACCCCTGTCTGGCCCTAGAGCCATAGAGGAGGCCTCCAGGGCCTTACCACTGGGGGAGAGGCCTTAGTCTTGGTTTGTTTGCTGCAGAATGAGGAACATTCATTCACTGCCTCAAATGTTTTCTGTTTTTCTCCTTTCTTTTTGAACATGTTATCTTTTTACAGAGCAAGTAGCGGTTGGAGTGTGTGTGTGTGTGTGTGTGTGTGTGTGTGTGTTGGTATGTGCCGTGTGTGTGTGTGTGTTGGTATGTGCCTTTGCCATTTACTACTGCTGTAGAATATTTAGTATTCCTTATAAGGAGAGATGTGTTGCCTAACTCCAGGTATCCAGAGTTCTGTTTGATTGGAAGGTGGTTGTATTTGATTAGAAGAGCAGGTTGTCATTCCTCAGTTTTCTGCAGAAGGTGGTTGTGTTTGATTAGAAGAGCAGGTTGTCATTCCTCAGTTTTCTGCAGAAGGTGGTTGTGTTTGATTAGAAGAGCAGGTTGTCATTCCTCAGTTTTTTGCAGAAGGTGGTTGTGTTTGATTAGAAGAGCAGGTTGTCATTCCTCAGTTCTCTGCAGAAGGTGGTTGTGTTTGATTAGAAGAGCAGGTTGTCATTCCTCAGTTTTCTGCAGAAGGTGGTTGTGTTTGATTAGAAGAGCAGGTTGTCATTCCTCAGTTTTCTGCAGAAGGTGGTTGTATTTTAGAAGAACAGATCTCTGCAGATGACAAAGCCCTTCTTCCTCCCCTCTGTCTTTCTTTTTCTTTCTCCCCGCTCAAATCATTTTCTGTGTTTTTCATCTCCTCCCTCCTCACCCTCTCCTTCTCACCCTCTCCTCCTCCCTCCTCACCCTATTCTCTTCCCTCCTCACCTTCTTCTCTTCCCTCCTCACCTTCTTCTCTTCCCTCCTCACCCACTACTTCTCCCTCCTCTCCCTCTCCTTCTCCCTCCTCTCCTCCTCACCCTCTCCTCTTCCCTCCTCACCCTCTCCTCCACCCTCCTCACCATCTCCTCCTCCCTCCTCACCCTCTCCTCCTCCCTCCTCACCCTCTCCTCCTCCCTCCTCACCATCTCCTCTTCCCTCCTCACCCTCTCCACCTCCCTCCTCACCCTCTCCTCACCCTCTCCTCTTCCCTCCTCACCCTCTCCTCTTCCCTCCTCACCATCTCCTCCTCCCTCCTCACCCTCTCCTCCTCCCTCCTCACCCTCTCCTCTTCCCTCCTCACCCTCTCCTCCTCCCTCCTCACCCTCTCCTCCTCCCTCCTCACCATCTCCTCTTCCCTACTCACCCTCTCCTCCTCCCCCTCTTCACCCTCTCCTCCTCCCTCCTCACCCTCTCCTCCTCCCTCCTCACCCTCTCCTCTTCCCTCCTCACCATCTCCTCTTCCCTCCTCACCATCTCCTCTTCCCTCCTCACCCTCTCCTCTTCCCTCCTCACCCTCTCCTCCTCCCTCCTCACCCTCTCCTCTTCCCTCCTCACCATCTCCTCTTCCCTCCTTACCATCTCCTCACCCTCTCCTCTTCCCTCCTCACACCTGTTCCCTCTATTTCTCTCACACACTCCTGTTTTCTAGCTATATCTGCAGGTCTTTGGTCTTTGTTTTGGGTGTGTGGACGTTCTCCTGTCACAACCTGCTGTATGTGTGTGCTTTTTGTGCTCGCTCTCGCTCTCGCTCTCTCTCTCTCTCTCTCTCTCTCTCTCTCTCTCTCTCTCTCTCTCTCTCTCTCTCCCTCCCTCCCTGTCTCTCTGTCTCTCTGTCTCCCTCCCTCCCTGTCTCTCTGTCTCTCTGTCTCTCTCTCTCTCTATGTCCCTCTGTCTCTCTCTCTCTCTCTCTCTCTCTCTCTCTCTCTCTGTTGTGTTCTCTCTCTCTCTCTCTCTCTCTCTCTCTCTCTCTCCCTCCCTGTCTCTCTGTCTCTCTGTCTCCCTCCCTCCCTGTCTCTCTGTCTCTCTCTCTCTCTCTCTCTCTCTCTCTCTCTCTCTCTCTCTCTGTTGTGTTCTCTCTCTCTCTCTCTCTCTCTCTCTCTCTCTCTCTCTCTCTCTCTCTCCCTCCCTCCCTGTCTCTCTGTCTCTCTGTCTCCCTCCCTCCCTGTCTCTCTGTCTCTCTGTCTCTCTCTCTCTCTCTCTCTCTCTCTCTCTCTCTCTCTCTCTCTCTCTCTCTCTCTCTCTCTGTTGTGTTCTCTCTCTCTGTGTTGTGTTCATGCTAGAGTTCTGCAGATCTTACTTGTCAATCTTCCAGCCTGTCGAGTATAAAAGGGGCCTTTTCATTTTTAAAAAATAAACTTATTTGGACAAGTGAGGGAAGATACTAGGTGTTTGATCGATCCGGAACCCAATACAGCTTTGATTTTAGAAGTTGAATCAATACATTTGAACATGTAACTTTGTACAGGGAACATCTTGACTTTTTGAATGTTCTACAGGGCTGCAGTTTCTCTCCCCTTGGCAAAAAGTAGACAAAAATATGACAAGTTGAAATGGGTGTCATATTCAATATGAGAGATGATAATCATTTGAAAGCTATATGTGCAGTACTGTTATCTGGTCAAATGTATTCAGTAGTATATGTGTAGTATTGTAGTTTTAGGAATATTATCTTGTTGTCCATGCAGTATCTCAAAGTCACTGGTATTTTACTGGTATGTTACTGGTATGTTACTGTTATGTAACTGGTATGTTACTGGTATTTTACTGGTATGTAACATACCAATGATCCTTATAGGACACATCATTGCGCTCTATACTCCTCTGTAAACTGGTTATCTCTGTATACCCGTCACAAGACCCACTGGTTGATGCTTATTTATAAAACCCTCTTAGGCCTCACTCCCCCCTATCTGAGATATCTACTGCAGCCCTCATCCTCCACATATAACACCCGTTCTGCCAGTCACATTCTGTTAAAGGTCCACCAAAGCACACACATCCCTGGGTCGCTCCTCTTTCAGTTCGCTGCAGCTAGCGACTGGAACGAGCTGTAACAAACACTCAAACTGGACAGTTTTAACTCCATCTCTTCATTCAAAGACTCAATCATGGACACTCTCACTGACAGTTGTGGCTGCTTTGCTTGATGTATTGTTGTTGTTATTGTTGTTGCCTTTAGGTCTCTCTTTATGTTGTGTTGTGTTGCTACCATGTTGTTGTTATGTTGTGTTGCTACCATGTTGTTGTCATGTTGTGTTGCTACCATGTTGTTGTCATGTTGTGTTGCTACCATGTTGTTGTCATGTTGTGTTGCTACCATGTTGTTGTCATGTTGTGTTGCTACCATGTTGTTGTCATGTTGTGTTGCTACCATGTTGTTGTCATGTTGTGTTGCTACCATGCTGTTGTCATGTTGTGTTGCTACCATGCTGTGTTGTCATGTGTTGCTGCCATGCTATGTTGTTGCCTTTAGGTTTCTCTTTATGTAGTGTTGTGTTGCTACCATGTTGTTGTCATGTTGTGTTGCTACCATGTTGTTGTCATGTTGTGTTGCTACCATGCTGTGTTGCCATGTGTTGCTGCCATGCTATGTTGTTGCCTTTAGGTCTCTCTTTATGTAGTGTTGTGTTGCTACCATGTTGTTGTCATGTTGTGTTGCTACCATGTTGTTGTCATGTTGTGTTGCTACCATGCTGTGTTGTCATGTGTTGCTGCCATGCTATGTTGTAGTCTTAGGTCTCTCTTTATGTAGTGTTGTGTTGCTACCATGTTGTTGTCATGTTGTGATGCTACCATGCTGTGTTGTCATGTGTTGCTGCCATGCTATGTTGTTGCCTTTAGGTCTCTCTTTATGTAGTGTTGTGTTGCTACCATGTTGTTGTCATGTTGTGTTGCTACCATGTTGTTGTCATGTTGTGTTGCTGCCATGCTATGTTGTAGTCTTAGGTCTCTCTTTATGTAGTGTTGTGTTGCTACCATGTTGTTGTCATGTTGTGTTGCTACCATGTTGTTGTCATGTTGTGTTGCTGCCATGCTATGTTGTTGCCTTTAGGTCTCTCTTTATGTAGTGTTGTGTTGCTACCATGTTGTTGTCATGTTGTGTTGCTACCATGTTGTTGTCTTGTTGTGTTGCTACCATGTTGTTGTCATGTGTTGCTGCCATGCTGTGTTGTCATGTGTTGCTGCCATGCTGTGTTGTCATGTGTTGCTGCCATGCTGTGTTGTCATGTGTTGCTGCCATGCTATGTTGTAGTCTTAGGTCTCTCTTTATTTAGTGTTGTGTTGTCTCTCTTGTCGTGATGTGTGTTTTGTCCTATATTTATATGATTATTTATTTATTTTTAATCCCAGCCCCCGTCCCCACAGGACGTCTCTTTTGGTAGGCCGTCATTGTAAATAAGAATTTGTTCTTAGTTAAATAAAGGTTAAATAAAATAAAAATATATTTTTTTACTGGTATGTTGCAACCTGGTCCTTCCATGTGACTACTGGAGTCCATAGGGGTTCAGTCATAGCACTCGTGTTTACTAAATGTTTGTAAATAGGGTGGCTATTTTTCTGTTCCACACTTAGGAGAGGGGGGGTTAGAGAAGTAGAACGTAATCTTGCGTGATCAGCATGGTCGAACGAGGCTAAGGTAGGTAACTATTGTTAATCCTCAGATGGGACAACCTTTTCTGAATGATAGACATAGACTAAACTGATTTTAAATGGATAACAATGAACAAGTAATGTGAAAAAGATTGTGTATGGTTCCCCATCCTCCCGGTTCTCTTCTTGGTTTTGACTGGCTCGCGCTGACAGATCTGTTTTGGTAGAACGGCCCTTATTAAGGCCAATAAGACGAGACAACTGTCACGGTGCCTTTAATTGATGTCATCCCACTCTCTCTGTACCAAGGTAGTAACGGTCTGACAGGCCAGACCAAAACTATCTTGTATCTTGGTATAGACTGAAGGAAATAATGTAATGTGTGTGTGGTCCTTTCTGTGTGTGTGTGTGTGTGTGTGTGTGTGTGTGTGTGTGTGTGTGGTCCTTTCTGTGTGTGTGTGTGTGTGTTTGTGTGTGTGTATGTGTGTGTGTCTGTGATCCTTTCAGTGTGTGTGTGTGTGGTCCTTTCTGTATGTGTGTGTGTGTGTGTACGTGTGTGTGTCTGTGATCCTTTCTGTGTGTGTGTGTGGTCCTTTATGTGTGTGTGTGTGGTCCTTTCTGTGTGTGTGTGCATGTGTGTGTGTGTGTCTGTGATCCTTTCAGTGTGTGTGTGTGTGTGTGTGTGTGTGTGTGCATGCGTGTGCTTGTATCCCTCTGAGTGAGGTGGAGGTGAACGATTTAAGAGAAGTAAACCTGGGATATGAGGCTAAACTGATTAGAGAGTGTCTGAGTGTCCGAGAGAGAGTGTCTGAGAGTGTCCGAGAGAGAGTGTCTGAGAGTGTCCGAGAGAGAGTGTCTGAGAGTGTCCGAGAGAGAGCGTCTGAGAGTGTCTGAGATCTGTGCCATCTTATTTACACCCTTTATTTAGCCCTCCATACCAATGATGACCCCCCCCCCCCCGTGCCCTGATTAGTAATTTAGACATATAAATGCATTGTGGGTAATTACAGCTAGTGTAAAGTGTCATGGAGCTAATGCGTCATAACAATTTCTCTGCCCAAAGGAATGAACGAATGGACTGCATATACTGTATGTGGACACACTTTTAAATGAGTGGATTCTGCTATTTCAGCCACACCTGTTGCTGACAGGTTTATAAAATCAAGTACACATCCATGCAATCTCCATAGACAAACATTGGCAGTAGAATGGCCTTACTGGAGAGCTTAGTGACTTTCAACGTGGCACCGTCATAGGATGCCAACTTTCTAACAAGTCAGTTCATCATATTTCTGCCCTGCTTTAGCTGCCCCGGTCAACTGTAAGTGCTGTTATTGTGAAGTAGAAACGTCTAGGAACAACAACGGCTCAGCCTCAAAGTGGTAGGCCACACAAGCTCACAGAACGGGACCGCTGACACGTGTAGTAGTGCGTAACAATCATCTTTCTTTGGTTGCAACACTCACTATCGAGTTCCAAACTGCCTCTGGAAGCAACATCAGCACAAGAACTGTGCGTCGGGAGCTTCATGAAATGAGTTTCCATGGCTGAGCAGCTGCATACAAGCCTAAGATCACCATACACAATGCCAAGCGTCGGCTGGAGTAGTGTAAAGTTTGCAGCCATTGGACTCCGGAACAGTGGAAACGTGTTCTCTGGAGTAATGAATCACGCTTCACCATCTGGCAGTCCAATGGACAAATCTGGATGTGGCGGATGCCAGGAGAACGCATAGTGCCTTTTGTAAAGTTTGGTGGAGGAGGAATAATGGTCTGGGGTTGTTTTTCATGATTCAGGCTAGGCTCCTTAGTTCCAGTGCAGGGACATCTTAATGCTACAATGACATTCTAGACCATTCTGTGCTTCCAACATTGTGGCAACAATTTAGGGAATGCCCTTTGCTGTTTCAGCATGACAATGCCCCCAATGCCCCCAATGCCCCCATGCCCAAACCGATTCAGCACAGGATCTAATTCAGCACAGGTTCTAATTCAGCACAGGATCTAATTCAGCACAGGATCTAATTCAGCACAGGTTCTAATTCAACTAATTCAGCACAGGTTCTAATTCAGCACAGGATCTAATTCAGCACAGGATCTAATTCAGCACAGGATCTAATTCAGCACAGGTTCTAATTCAGCACAGGTTCTAATTCAGCACAGGTTCTAATTCAGCACAGGTTTTAATTCAGCACAGGTTCTAATTCAGCACAGGTTCTAATTCAGCACAGGTTCTAATTCAGCACAGGTTTTAATTCAGCACAGGTTCTAATTCAGCACAGGTTCTAATTCAGCACCGGATCTAATTCAGCACAGGTTCTAATTCAGCACAGGTTTTAATTCAGCACAGGTTCTAATTCAGCACAGGTTCTAATTCAGCACCGGATCTAATTCAGCACAGGATCTAATTCAGCACAGGTTCTAATTCAGCACAGGTTTTAATTCAGCACAGGTTCTAATTCAGCACAGGTTTTAATTCAGCACAGGTTCTAATTCAGCTAATTCAGCACAGGTTTTAATTCAGCACAGGTTCTAATTCAGCTAATTCAGCACAGGTTTTAATTCAGTGCAGGTTCTAATTCAGCACAGGTTCTAATTCAGCACAGGATCTAATTCAGCACAGGATCTAATTCAGCACAGGTTCTAATTCAGCACAGATTCTAATTCAGCTAATTCAGCACAGGTTTTAATTCAGCACATGTTCTAATTCAGCACAGGTTCTAATTCAGCACATGTTCTAATTCAGCACTGGATCTAATTCAGCACAGGTTCTAATTCAGCACAGGTTCGAATTCAGCACAGGTTCTAATTGAGCACTGGATCTAATTCAGCACAGGTTCTAATTCAGCTAAGTCAGCACAGGTTCTAATTCAGCTAAGTCAGCACAGGTTCTAATTCAGCACAAGTTCTAATTGAGCACTGGATCTAATTCAGCACAGGTTCGAATTCAGCACAGGTTCTAATTGAGCACTGGATCTAATTCATTACAGGTTCTAATTCAGCTAATTCAGCACAGGTTCTAATTCAGCTAATTCAGCACAGGTTCTAATTAAGCACCGGTTTTAATTCAGCACAGGATTTAATTCAGCACAGGATTTAATTCAGCACAGGTTCTAATTCAGCACAGATTCTAATTCAGCACAGGTTCTAATTCAGCTAATTCAGCACAGGTTCTAATTCAGCTAATTCAGCACAGGTTCTAATTAAGCACCGGTTTTAATTCAGCACAGGATTTAATTCAGCACAGGTTCTAATTCAGCACAGATTCTAATTCAGCACAGGTTCTAATTCAGCACAGGTTTGAATTCAGCACAGGTTCTAATTCAGCACAGGTTCTAATTGAGCACTGGATCTAATTCAGCACAGGTTCTAATTCAGCTAATTCAGCACAGGTTCTAATTCAGCACAAGTTCTAATTCAGCACAGGTTCTAATTCAGCACAGGTTCTAATTCAGCTAATTCAGCACAGGTTCTAATTCAGCACAGGTTCTAATTGAGCACTGGATCTAATTCAGCACAGGTTCTAATTCAGCTAATTCAGCACAGGTTCTAATTCAGCACAAGTTCTAATTCAGCACAGGTTCTAATTCAGCACAGGTTCTAATTCAGCTAATTCAGCACAGGTTCTAATTCAGCACAGGTTCTAATTAAGCACCGGTTTTAATTCAGCACAGGTTCTCATTCGGAACAAAATGTGAATCCCATGCCCAATAAAGTCTTGAAAAACCGACCCTTGGCAACACAGTGACTAGTTAACACAGTGACTAGGGTCTGGTTTCAATGATGAACTCTTTTGGCACAAAGGAACTACCTCACTGCCTACGTCACTACTTTATCCTCTGAAATAAAATACTAAATAGTAGCGAGCAAGATGGAGGACACAGAGGTTATGAGGCAACTACCGTCACTAAAAACACTGCAAAGGTTTTGCCTGCAAACTTAGGTTTTGAATCGCGATAGTCTGGCATGTCTGCCTCGTGATTTGTTGGGAGAGTTGTCTGTCTGAAGAGGGCCCACCCCAGAATTGTTTTTTCTTGTCGAAGTTGCCAAATGTGTCCATCATTGAAACCAGACCCTAGTCACTGTGTTGTCTAGTCACTGTGTTACCAAGTCACTGTGTTGCCTAGTCACAGTGCTGCCTAGTCACTGTGTTGCCTAGTCACTGTGTTGCCTAGTCAGTGTTGCCTAGTCACTGTGTTGCCAAGTCACTGTGTTGCCTAGTCACTGTGTTGCCAAGTCACTGTGTTGCCTAGTCACTGTGTTGCCAAGTCACTGTGTTGCCTAGTCACTGTGTTGCCAAGTTACTGTGTTGCCAAGTCACTGTGTTGCCTAGTCACTTTTCGAGACTCTAGGCCTATTGATTCACCCTTATCAGTCACATTTCCCTGTTCCAGTCTGTCTGTCTTTAATCATGTTTTTCTGACGAGCGAAGTCAAAAGGGAAAGTAGAGAAAGAATATTAATTGTGCACTTTTGAAGTCGTGCACACGGACTCAAAATGGAGATGAAAGGGTGGAAGTGCTACTGATATGTCAGGGGTTTGGAAGGAAAATTAAAGGCATGACATGTAGGAGTCGTGGATGGATCCAATTAAAATGATTGCCAGTGTGGAGATGATTGGGCCTGACAAAACGCTGAGCGCAGCTAGTTCTGGGGTGGGAACAGAGATCCCGCCAGCATCGTTCTGCAGAGATCCCTACTTCACCTAATGTAGGCAATAAAGAGTGTCGAGAAGATAATTGGGACTTAGTATGGCCTTAAAAGGATTCGCAGAATTACACTACATAGAGAGGAGTACAAGCAATCAAAGCAATCAATTCAATGCAATTTATAAAGACCTTTTTACATCAGAAGTTGTTTTTTTACAAACTGCTTTACAGTACTCACCTAAATCCTAAAGAGCCAGAAGTTAAGAGCAAAGCACAGTGCCTTGGGAAAACTCCCTAAAAGGCAGGAACCTAAAGAGGAACCATGCTCAGAGGGGTGGCCTGAGGCAGGAACCCAGGAAGAAACCTAGAGAGGAACCAGGCCCAAAT
Source organism: Oncorhynchus nerka (assembly GCF_034236695.1). NCBI lineage: Eukaryota > Metazoa > Chordata > Actinopteri > Salmoniformes > Salmonidae > Oncorhynchus > Oncorhynchus nerka. Next base: position 10,578,426 of record NC_088422.1, on the reverse strand, counting down.
GAGGAAACCTAGGAAGTAACCTAGAGAGGAATCAGGCCCAAATGAAGTAACCTAGGAAGTAACTTAGAGAGGAACCAGGCCCAAATGAAGGAACCTAGGAAGTAACCTAGAGAGGAACCAGGCCCAAATGAAGGAACCTAGGAAGTAACTTAGAGAGGAACCAGGCCCAAATGAAGGAACCTAGGAAGTAACCTAGAGAGGAACCAGGCCCAAATGAAGGAACCTAGGAAGAAACCTAGAGAGGAACCAGACCCAAATGAAGGAACCTAGGAAGTAACATAGAGAGGAACCAGGCCCAAATGAAGGAACCTAGGAAGTAACCTAGAGAGGAACCAGGCCCAAATGAAGGAACCTAGGAAGTAACCTAGAGAAGAACCAGACATGTGTAACAGTTAGACCCTCCTGAGATCAACAGCATTACGTTTAGAATAGTCAACTCGATGAGAGAAACCGCCTTGTAGCCTGTTTGCCTTTTCACCTCTTTGGGACATGCTAGTACAGCTCATAGTAAAGCTCATCCCTGTGAACAAAACACACAAAGACAATCTAGAAGGGAGGATATCATACATTCCTCTATGGCCTGCACCATGTTGAGTTGTACAATTTAAACCATACTCTACTGCTTTGTATTCTTCTATTTAACAAACTAATGACAAATTCTGTCTGCAAGGATTAGAATGATAAAGGAATCTAAATAGCTAGTCGTTCTAACGAAACCACTTGGTGATTTGAATTCAAACACAAAATAGATGGGAGCGTTAAAACAGCATCTGTTATTAACCTCAGATACAAATGAACAAAATCGAGGGATCTTTATTTACCATCTAATGGATGACCAATAAAAGGTTATTTCTAATGGATGACTAATAAAAGGTTATTTCTAATGGATGACCAATAGAAGGTTATTTAGAATGGATGACCAATAAATGGTTATTTCTAATGGATGAACAATCGGAGGTTATTTCTAATGGATGACCAATCGGAGGTTATTTCGAATGGATGACCAATAAATGGTTATTTGTAATGGATGACCAATAGAAGGTTATTTCTAATGGATGACCAATAGAAGGTTATTTCGAATGGATGACTAATAAAAGGTTATTTCTAATGGATGACCAATAGAAGGTTATTTAGAATGGATGACCAATAAATTGTTATTTTCTAATGGATGACCAATCGGAGGTTATTTCGAATGGATGACCAATCGGAGGTTATTTCGAATGGATGACCAATAGAAGGTTATTTCGAATGGATGACCAATAAATGGTTATTTCTAATGGATGACCAATAGAAGGTTATTTCTAATGGATGACCAATAAAAGGTTATTTCTAATGGATGACTAATAAAAGGTTATTTCTAATGGATGACCAATAGAAGGTTATTTAGAATGGATGACCAATAAATGGTTATTTTCTAATAGATGACCAATCGGAGGTTATTTCGAATGGATGACCAATCGGAGGTTATTTCGAATGGATGACCAATAGAAGGTTATTTCGAATGGATGACCAATAAATGGTTATTTCTAATGGATGACCAATAGAAGGTTATTTCTAATGGATGACCAATAGAAGGTTATTTCGAATGGATGACCAATAGAAGGTTATTTCTAATGGATGACCAATAAAAGGTTATTGCTAATGGATGACCAATAAATGGTTATTTCTAATGGATGACCAATAAAAGGTTATTTCTAATGGATGACCAATGGAAGGTTATTTCTAATGGATGACCAATCGGAGGTTATTTCTAATGGATGACCAATAAATGGTTATTTCTAATGGATGACCAATAAAAGGGTATTTCTAATGGATGACCAATAAATGTTTATTTCTAATGGATGACCAATAGACGGTTATTTCTAATGGATGACCAATAAATGGTTATTTCTAATGGATGACCAATCGGAGGTTATTTCGAATGGATGACCAATCGGAGGTTATTTCGAATGGATGACCAATAAATGGTTATTTCTAATGGATGACCAATAGAAGGTTATTTCGAATGGATGACCAATAGAAGGTTATTTCGAATGGATGACCAATAGAAGGTTATTTCTAATGGATGACCAATAAATGGTTATTTCTAATGGATGCCCAATAAAAGGTTATTTCTAATGGATGACCAATAGAAGGTTATTTCTAATGGATGACCAATAAATGGTTATTTCTAATGGATGACCAATCGGAGGTTATTTCTAATGGATGACCAATAAAAGGTTATTTCTAATGGATGACCAATAAAAGGTTATTTCTAATGGATGACCAATAAATCGTTATTTCTAATGGATGACCAATAGAAGGTTATTTCGAATGGATGACCAATCGGAGGTTATTTCTAATGGATGACCAATAGAAGGTTATTTCTAATGGATGACCAATAAAAGGTTATTTCTAATGGATGACCAATAGAAGGTTATTTCTAATGGATGACCAATAGATGGTTATTTCTATTGATGGGCAATTTAAACCCCTCCTCTATCTATTTAATTAATATAATCTTTGCCCTTTTACATAGCTTCACATTACTACAATCTAAAGGCCTTTTGATGGCACCCGGAAATTTAAAACACTTAGGACCCCATTTCTGCTTTGTGGATATATGTATTTAACACACAGTGGTTAGAGGATGAGAATGAAACCGACTCTCTTTCCTGTGCTGGCATTTCAGATCCCCTAATTTCAGATCCCCTAACACTCTCTAGATTCACGACGTAGGCATACTGGTCATTATTATAGAACCAAGGGTGAATTATACAGGTGGAAAATGTGGAGCTTGAAATACTGTCCTGATTGTTCTCCCCTGGACTTGGACATTTAACATGGAAGTAGTATGTACTTGTTTTGTTATATAATTAGATAGTCTCTAAAGGACTGGGTCTGTACACTGCGCTCTGGGGTGAAGTTTCCCCGCTGATCTAGGACCAGCTTCCCATCCCCCCATCCTAACCTTAACCATTGGTGTGGAAATGCTAAACTAACCCAAGACCAGCATCTAGGGGCAAGTTCACCATAAACTGCAGTGTTCCCATGTTCTTCGGGAAAGGAAAATAAGAAAGGTGCTGACAACAACAGTTGCTGGATCTAGGGCCTACCGTCACTAGGGCCTACCGCCACTAGGTCCTACCGCCACTAGGTCCTACAGTCACTAGGGCCTACCGTCACTGGGTCCTACCGTCACTAGGGCCTACCGCCACTAGGTCCTACAGTCACTAGGTCCTACCGTCACTAGGGCCTACCGTCACTAGGTCCTACCGTCACTAGGGCCTACCGCCACTAGGGCCTACCGTCACTAGGCCCTACAGTCACTAGGTCCCACAGTGACTAGGGCCCACAGTCACTAGGTCCTACCATCACTAGGGCCTACAGTCACAAGGTCCTACCGTCACTAGGGCCTACCGTCACTAGGTCCTACCGTCACTAGGGCCTACCGTCACTAGGTCCTACCGCCACTAGGGCCTACCGCCACTAGGGCCTACCGCCACTAGGGCCTACCGTCACTAGGTCCTACAGTCACTAGGGCCTAAAGTCACTAGGTCCTACCGTCACTAGGGCCTACAGTCACTAGGTCCTACCATCACTAGGGCCTACAGTCACTAGGTCCTACCATCGCTAGGGCCTACAGTCACTAGGTCCTACAGTCACTAGGTCCTACCATCACTAGGGCCTACAGTCACTAGGTCCTACTGTCACAAGGGCCCATAGTCACTAGGTCCCACCGTCACTAGGGCCTACAGTCACTAGGGCCTACCGTCACTGGGTTCTACCGTCACTAGGGCCTACCGTCACTGGCTTCTACCGTCACACAGCCTGTTCAACCTCTCTTTCATATCGTCTGAGATCCCCAAGGATTGGAAAGCTGCCGCAGTCATCCCCCTCTTCAAAGGGGGAGACACCCTGGACCCAAACTGCTATAGACCTATATCCATCCTGCCCTGCCTATCTAAGGTCTTCGAAAGCCAAGTCAACAAACAGGTCACTGACCATCTCGAATCCCACCGTACCTTCTCCGCTGTGCAATCTGGTTTCCGAGCCGGTCACGGGTGCACCTCAGCCACACTCAAGGTACTAAACGATATCATAACCGCCATCGATAAAAGACAGTACTGTGCAGCCGTCTTCATCGACCTCGCCAAGGCTTTCGACTCTGTCAATCACCATATTCTTATCGGCAGACTCAATAGCCTCGGTTTTTCGGATGACTGCCTTGCCTGGTTCACCAATTACTTTGCAGACAGAGTTCAGTGTGTCAAATCGGAGGGCATGCTGTCCGGTCCTCTGGCAGTCTCTATGGGGGTGCCACAGGGTTCAATTCTCGGGCCGACTCTTTTCTCTGTATATATCAATGATGTTGCTCTTGCTGCGGGCGATTCCCTGATCCACCTCTACGCAGACGACACCATTCTATATACTTTCGGCCCGTCATTGGACACTGTGCTATCTAACCTCCAAACGAGCTTCAATGCCATACAGCACTCCTTCCGTGGCCTCCAACTGCTCTTAAACGCGAGTAAAACCAAATGCATGCTTTTCAACCGATCGCTGCCTGCACCCGCATGCCCGACTAGCATCACCACCCTGGATGGTTCCGACCTTGAATATGTGGACATCTATAAGTACCTAGGTGTCTGGCTAGACTGCAAACTCTCCTTCCAGACTCACATCAAACATCTCCAATCGAAAATCAAATCAAGAGTCGGCTTTCTATTCCGCAATAAAGCCTCCTTCACTCACACCGCCAAGCTTACCCTAGTAAAACTGACTATCCTACCGATCCTCGACTTCGGCGATGTCATCTACAAAATGGCTTCCAACACTCTACTCAGCAAACTGGATGCAGTCTATCACAGTGCCATCCGTTTTGTCACCAAAGCACCTTATACCACCCACCACTGCGACTTGTATGCTCTAGTCGGCTGGCCCTCGCTACATATTCGTCGCCAGACCGACTGGCTCCAGGTCATCTACAAGTCCATGCTAGGTAAAGCTCCGCCTTATCTCAGTTCACTGGTCACGATGGCAACACCCATCCGTAGCACGCGCTCCAGCAGGTGTATCTCACTGATCATCCCTAAAGCCAACACCTCATTTGGCCGCCTTTCGTTCCAGTACTCTGCTGCCTGTGACTGGAACGAACTGCAAAAATCGCTGAAGTTGGAGACTTTTATCTCCCTCACCAACTTCAAACATCAGCTATCCGAGCAGCTAACCGATCGCTGCAGCTGTACATAGTCTATTGGTAAATAGCCCACCCATTTTCACCTACCTCATTCCCATACTGTTTTTATACTGTTTTTTATTTATTTACTTTTCTGCTCTTTTGCACACCAATATCTCTACCTGTACATGACCATCTGATCATTTATCACTCCAGTGTTAATCTGCAAAATTGTATTATACGCCTACCTCCTCATGCCTTTTGCACACATTGTATATAGACTGCCCATTTTTTTCTACTGTGTTATTGACTTGTTAATTGTTTACTCCATGTGTAACTCTGTGTTGTCTGTTCACACTGCTATGCTTTATCTTGGCCAGGTCGCAGTTGCAAATGAGAACTTGTTCTCAACTAGCCTACCTGGTTAAATAAAGGTGAAATAAATAAAATAAATAAAATAAACTAGGGCCTACCGTCACTGGGTCCTACAGTCACTAGGTCCTACAGTCACTAGGTCCTACAGTCACTAGGTCCTACAGTCACTAGGGCCTACCGTCACTGAGTTCTACCGTCACTAGGGCCTACAGTCACTAGGGCCTACCGTCACTGGGTTCTACCGTCACTGGGTCTTACAGTCACTAGGTCCTACAGTCACTAGGTCCTACCGTCACTAGGGCCTACAGTTACTAGGTCCTACAGTCACTAGGTCCTACAGTCACTAGGTCCTACAGTCACTAGGGCCTACAGTCACTAGGTCCTACCGTCACTGGGTTCTACCGTCACTAGGGCCTACTGTCACTAGGGCCTACCGTCACTAGGGCCTACCGTCACTGGGTCCTACCGTCACTGGGGCCTACCGTCACTGGGTTCTACCGTCACTGGGGCCTACCGTCACTGGGGCCTACCGTCACTGGGTCCTACCGTCACTAGGGCCTACCGTCACTGGGTTCTACCGTCACTAGGGCCTACCGTCACTGGGTTCTACCGTCACTGGGTCCTACCGTCACTAGGGCCTACCGTAATATAGTCTATATGTGGTGTTCATTGTAGGCCTAAATTGCATGAGACTTTTAAAAACGTTTTTACTTCATGAAGGGCTTGACATTAATTCATGATTTTTTACTTGGTCTGTAACACCATAGGCCAAGTAGGTGAATGTAAATTGCATTGCATTGTGTTGTGTTGTATGATGCAAGAAACCACTTTACAAAATAACTTATTGTTATTACCATACAGAGAATTAGACACTGTAGGCTACCCCTCTGCCTATTGGCTTATTTGCATATTCAAGCCTGTGTCAAAATACAACACTGCCCCTTTAATTAAGACAAGCTTTTTACCTAACTGGCTCTTCAAAGACAGCTTGAAATGTAGCCTACACGTTTGTACTCTTGTAGGAAGCAGCAACACCCATTTCGGACATCTACTTATCTATAATTGGGCTAATAACTCGCTAACTAGCAAAGAATATCAACACATGTACACATGCACCTCGCGGGTGATTGAAAGACCGTTCATCGGCTACCCACCCAATAGAATTCTACTCCGTTGTGCTCTAGTTCTGCCCACAACAAAATCACAGACTCAATCTTGCAAAGTTTGACGAGCTAAATGCCTTTTATGCACGCTTCGAGGTAAGCAACACTGAACCATGCATGAGCGCACCAGTTGTTCCGGATGACTGTGTGATCACTCTCTCCGTAGCCGAAGTGAGTAAGACTTTTAAACAGGTTGACATTCACAAGGCCGCAGGGCCAGACAAATTACCAGGACACATACTCAGAGCATGCGTTGACCAGCTAGCAAGTGTCTTCACTAACATTTTCAACCTCTCCCTGACCCAGTCTGTAATACCTACATTTTTCAAGCAGACCGCCATAGTCCCTGTGCCCAAGGATGCCAAGGTGACCTGTCCAAATGACTATTGCCATGTAGCACTCATATCTGTAGCCATTAAATGGTTTGAAAGGCTGGTCATGGCTCACAATGACACCATCATCCCAGACACCCTCTACCTACACCAATTCACATACCACCCCAACAGATCCACAGATGACACAATCTCAATTGCAATCCACATTGTCGTGAAGAGGGAATGACAAATGCCTCTTCCCCCTCAGGAGACTGAAAAGATTTGGCATGGCCCCTTAGATCCTCAAAACTATCTACAGCTGCACCATTAAGCACATCTTTACTGGCTGCATCACTGCTTGGCATCTGATAACAAGGCACTATAGAGGGTAGTGTGTAAGGCCCAGTACATCACGGGGCCAAGCTCCCTGCCTTCCAGGACCTCTATACCAGGCGGTGTCAGAGGAATGTCCTTAAAAGGGTTAAAGACTCCAGCCACCCAAGTCATAGACTTTTCTCTCTGCTTCTGTATATAGCCATGCTATCGTTACTCATTGTTATTACTTTTCTATTATTTCTCTATTTTATTTTTTTCTGCATTGTTGGGAAGGGCCCTTAATTAAGCATTTCACTGTTATTCTAAAGCTGTTGAAGGCAAGTGACAAATACAATTTTAGTCCATTTTGATTTGATCTGGAAGCGTCTAGGGCCTACCGTCATTCGGTCGTACCGTCACTAGGGACTACGTCACCATCATTTCACTGGCTCTGGAAACATCTAGGGCCTACCGTCACGAGGGCCTACCGTCAATAGGGCCTACCGTCATTTCACTGGCTCTGGAAACATCTAGGGCCTACCGTCACTAGGGCCTACCGTCACTAGGGCCTACCGTCATTTCACTGGCTCTGGAAACATCTAGGGCCTACCGTCATTTCACTGGCTCTGGAAACATCTAGGGTCTACCGTCATTTCACTGGCTCTGGAAACATCTAGGGCCTACCGTCACTAGGGCCTACCGTCATTTCACTGGCTCTGGAAACATCTACGGCCTACCGTCACTAGGGCCTACCGTCACTAGGGCCTACCGTCATTAGGGACTACCATCATTTCACTGGCTCTGGAAACATCTAGGGCCTACCGTCACGAGGGCCTACCGTCAATAGGGCCTACCGTCATTTCACTGGCTCTGGAAACATCTAGGGCCTACCGTCACTAGGGCCTACCGTCACTAGGGCCTACCGTCATTTCACTGGCTCTGGAAACATCTAGGGCCTACCGTCATTTCACTGGCTCTGGAAACATCTAGGGTCTACCGTCATTTCACTGGCTCTGGAAACATCTAGGGCCTACCGTCACTAGGGCCTACCGTCATTTCACTGGCTCTGGAAACATCTAGGGCCTACCGTCACTAGGGCCTACCGTCATTAGGGACTACCATCATTTCACTGTCTCTGGAAACATCTAGGGCCTACCGTCACGAGGGCCTACCGTCAATAGGGCCTACCGTCATTTCACTGGCTCTGGAAACATCTAGGGCCTACCGTCACTAGGGCCTACCGTCACTAGGGCCTACCGTCATTTCACTGGCTCTGGAAACATCTAGGGCCTACCGTCATTTCACTGGCTCTGGAAACATCTAGGGTCTACCGTCATTTCACTGGCTCTGGAAACATCTAGGGCCTACCGTCACTAGGGCCTACCGTCATTTCACTGGCTCTGGAAACATCTAGGGCCTACCGTCACTAGGGCCTACCATCACTAGGGCCTACCGTCACTAGGGCCTACCATCATTTCACTGGCTCTGGAAACATCCAGGGCCTACCGTCACTAGAGCCTACCGTCACTAGGGCCTATCGTCATTTCACTGGCTCTGGAAACATCTAGGGCCTACCGTCATTTCACTGGCTGGAAGGAAACTCATGTCTGAGGCTCAGCAAAGTGAAAGGAAGTCGCTAACTCAACAGAAAAACACAACATGTGAGTCTTCTTGACTGTTTCTGAGGAGATTTTTTCTCGTTTTTCCTTTTCTTTTATGCTTTCTCTCTCTCTCCCTATATCCCTCTTCCTCCCTTTCATTTTATGCTTCCTCTCTTCTCTCTCTGCTCTTACCCGGTGCCAACAATGTTGAATGCAGATGGTTACCAGGGCATTGCTCATTGTCCCAGGGTGAATTAATCTGCTTATTTTCCCCAACGGGAGACAATCGCTATCGTCAAAGCCACCAGTGGGGGAAAACACAGTATGGCTGCTCTCCATCTACGCCTTTTTAGTCTCTTAAACTTTTCACTCCTCTCCTCCGGACGGATACTCCGAGAGGGGCTTGCGAGGGTAAGCCAGATTGTATGTGAGTGACTATAAATAGCTGCACCAGAACATAATTATGTGCTGAAGTGAATATGAGTTGGGGCCATGCTTGGAGAGAGCGGGAGACAAGACGAGGGAGAAGTGGACAGGGGAGGGCTTTTTAAAGCGATATTAGCGAGTGCCTTGAAAGCCAAGTGGTGGCTCTTCTACCCAGAGATATTCACCCATCTCCTACCAGACCTGTCTGTCCTTTAGGTTGAGTGGAGCTCTTGCTGTGATGTTTCTGCTTGAGATTCTCATAGAGAATCCAAAAGTACATGCGAGGTATGGCATTGCTGAGGTTGGTGTCCAAGCTCAGTTAAATGGTTAGTTCACAAAAAATTAGTATTTTTTATTAATTTGTCCACCGTTAATACAATCCCAAGAAAGTGTGCATGTACAGAGCAAAACAAACTGTCATGATACATTTTGAAACATATTCTGCAAAACATATCTTCATGGCATTTTAACTCTGTACGTGACAGTCAAAGTTATTTATAGCTAGCCCAAGATGGTTCCTCTTGTGTCGTTTTCGGTAACACTGTACGTGACAGTCAAAGTTATTTATAGCTAGCCCAAGATGGTTCCTCTTGTGTCGTTTTCGGTAACACTGTACGTGACAGTCAAAGTTATTTATAGCTAGCCCAAGATGGTTCCTCTTGTGTCGTTTTCGGTAACACTGTACTTGACACGATTGTCACTAACACTTTATGACACGTCATAAGGTTGTCATAATATGTCATGACAGCTGACTCAACTTGTCATAACCTGTCATCGTATGGTCACAACACTGTCACGACCCACATATTTACACCTGTTGTGACATATATTGTGTTATTTTATGGCTGGTTATGACACCTACATAAGAGTATCGAAACCCACATTTATTCACATTAATTTGTTTTTCTCGCTGTCTAGAAGTTTCCATTTGTTTGAAAGTTTGTTTCTTAAGTCCTTTATTGTTGTTGTTGATGTAATTAATTCCTTTACAGTCATCATATTTTATATAACTTGTAGGAAATACACTTTATGACACTGTCCTGAAGCATTATGACCATCCTGTGTCACTTTACGTGGACTAAGAAAATAGGGTTTATGACACTGTCCTGAAGCATTATGACCATCCTGTGTCACTTTACGTGGACTAAGAAAATAGGGTTTATGACACTGTCCTGAAGCATTATGACCATCCTGTGTCACTTTACGTGGACTGAGAAAATAGGGTTTATGACACTGTCCTGAAGCATTATGACCATCCTGTGTCGCTTTACGTGGACTAAGAAAATAGGGTTTATGACACTGTCAAGAAGCATTATGACCATCCTGTGTCGCTTTACGTGGACTGAGAAAATAGGGTTTATGACACTGTTAAGAAGCATTATGACCATCCTGTGTCACTTTACGTGGACTGAGAAAATAGGTTTTATGACACTGTTAAGAAGCATTATGACCATCCTGTGTCACTTTACGTGGACTAAGAAAATAGGGTTTATGACACTGTCCTATAACAGGTTATTACAAGTTACGTCATCCGTTATGACATATTATGCCTTTGTTATGACTGAGTCATAACGTGTTATGACGCTGGGTGTCAAGTAAGTGTTACCTTGTTTTCAATGGGAGCAAATGAGGCATAGTGGGCAGAACAAGCAAGGAGGTGGGCAGAGCCAAGCACGAGCTAGTGAAATCCTATTGGCTCGTTCTCCAATGTATTTGCATATATTCCATTGGGGAACGCCTTCTCTGTGAAGTGCGTGTGTCCAGTAACTCAATTGTCCCTTGCACTACTTCTAAACAACGGCATTTAAAAAACAACTTTGGCAAAGGGTCACGTCTTACAAAACGTACTGCACTCTGTTCGTAACAGATTATACATTCGGGAACAGAAAAGTGTATTGAGATGGAGCTTTTCGATGAGAAAACCAGCAGAATATCAGCCCAGTTCCATCTTGCTCTATACTCTCCCACTTGTCAGCCACTGGGCTTCCTCTCCTTACCATATTTGGACGTTTCAACCGGATGCTACAGATTTTTTACATCCAGTGAACCATCTGACTCCTTGTTCTATCTCTGTGTAGTATTCCTTAGAGGAAAGAGAGGTAATGTAACCCCTTGGCCTTAAGGCATGAGTTTGCGTATTATTGGAGGAAAGGCTGAAACGAATGATCCTATTCGCACCAATCCTCTGCAAAGTCTATCCCCATCAGATTGGTATCACACCCAGATTGGATTTAGAGATTAGGCCAAATAGAAGTGGGGGTGATGCAAGCCGAAGGAATAAGCCTGATAACACTAACGCCCCGTCTGAAAAGGAGCTTATGTTGTATGAGCTGCTGTAAATAACATGATACAGCAGGATATTTAGCCATGATACCAACCCTGTATGCTGTTCTGTACAGTATGCTTCTATTTGTTGCCCGCGGTGACAATGTTTTTTCATTGTTGCAAATATGTGTTGATAGTTCTAGGGTTCTAGTAGCCTGGTACCAGTCTGTGTGTATCATCATGCCACTACAAACATTGGCATAACGAATGGCAAAGGGTGGAATGATAGCACCAACAGATTGGTACCGATGCTTCTTGAGAGTTTCAGAGGCTTCCAGCTATGCATTTAATCCTTCATAGTGTGGTACTGTCTAGCTCTCAGAGATGGACTTGTCTGTACAGTGGAGATGTACATCTATTCTTTACATATGGGCTCCCGAGTGGCACAGGGGTCTTAGGCACTGTGCTTGAGGCGTCACTACAGACACCCTGGTTCAAATCTGGGCTGTATCACAACCGATTGGGAGTACCATAGGGCAGTGCACAATTTTCTCAGCGTCGTCCATGTTTGGCCAGGCTAGGCTGTCATTGTAAATAAGAATTTGTTCTTAATTGACTTGCCTAGTTAAATGAAGGTTAAATTTCATTTGTAAAAAAATATGGATGGTTTTGTTTCAGAAAGCACTGTAAGCTCTAAGTTTAATACTGCATAAGGAGTGAGAACCAGTACCGCGATGCAGTTGGCTACACCAGCAGATGCATGACTTCTTTACCAACTGGGCCTGTCGGTTTTTAACGGTGACATTTCAAGAATATGATACAGCCACCCTGTCGACTCTCTCACTCTCCCATATCTACAGGAAATACACTTCTACTGTTATCTACTATCTGCCCTCCCTGCTCCTCCCATTGCTAGAAAGGTCATGCAGTGAAATTCTTTTCCACTATCCAATGTCTTGTCATGTTTCTAAAGCTTTTTCGCTCTGATAAATGTGTGAGTTAAACATCATATCACTCTTATGGCTCTAACTAGGACTTGATTTATTATTTTAGCCATTATTTGAAGACAGATGGTTAGTGGTCCTCTGTTTGTGCTCCAAATTGTGTCAGATTTGTTCCAGGAGGGATGGGCCCTCCTCTGTGGTTATGTCTGTGGTGGTATAATAATAATAATAATAATTCAGACAGGCTCTTGATATAGCATCCAGACAGGCTATTGATTTACCATCCAGACAGGATATTGATATAGCATCCAGACAGGCTCTTGGTATAGCATACAGACAGGTTATTGATATACAATCCAAACAGACTATTGATATAGCATCCAGACAGGCTATTGATTTACCATCCAGACAGGATATTGATATAGCATCCAGACAGGCTCTTGATATAGCATACAGACAGGTTATTGATATACAATCCAAACAGGCTATTGATATAGCATCCAGACAGGCTATTGATTTACCATCCAGACAGGATATTGATTTGCCATCCAGACAGGCTATTGATTTACCATCCAGACAGGATATTGTCTAAAAGTCCAGCTAGGTCACTGCCTCGCAGGCCAGTCACCATCCAGACAGGCTGTTGATATAGCATCCAGACAGGCTATTGATACACCATCCAGACAGGCTATTGATATACCATCCAGACAGGCTATTGATACACCATCCAGACAGGCTATTGATACACCATCCAGACAGGCTATTGATATATCATCCAGACAAGCTATTGATATACCATCCAGACAAGCTATTGATATACCATCCAGACAGGCTATTGTCTAAAAGTCAGTTAGGTCAATGCCTCACAGGCCACGCTTCCCTTTTGATGAGTGTCAGAGAGAATACCACTCCGCTGCTATAGTATAGCTAGGCTATGTACCGAATGCAGTCTGAAGGGAGTGTGCATGCAGGTATGTGACCGTGCTGATGCTATAATGTCTGTACAGACAACAGAGCCGTATGAACATAAAACGTATGTGTATGGCTCAGCTTCACAAGGCATGAAAGTGAAACCGAGTATGTGTGGGTTTCCTTGTGTAACGTAGGTCTGTGTGTCTGTGTATTCGAGTCTGCATGTATGTGCTTGCATGTATGTGACATCATGAATTTTACTTCTACCCCTTTAGTTGAAAAAGGCTATAATGTTAGCTGTTGTACAACATCAGTTGTAAATGAGGTATGACTGTAGTATAGCCTAACACTGAAAAGGTCACAGAGGGGACTCAGGGCGTCTTGCTTTGGCTGTGGGGAGTTTGTTTGTTTGTTTGTTTTTGCCCAGGCTGTTTGGGCTGGGTTGGTGACCCACAGCCCTTTGATGTGGGGGATTTGACCTCTACTCTGCCAGTTGACCCCTCTCCACTCAAAACAAGCCTGGAGCCGGACAGAGTCCGCTGCCATCGCCACTTCACACTGAGCTCCCGTCAACAGAACTGGCGAGGCCTTTGGAGAATAGCAGAGGAACCAGAGCAGAGTTTGGATTGAGTCTCGCTGTTTGGATTAGGCCAGAGGACAGCCAAGTGAATCACAACGGGAGGCCCCTGCACAATGTCCTACTGTAAGAGAGGATGAAGGAGATGAGAGACAGGCTGCAGAAAAGAATGCTGTGTCTGAGGGGTAGTCTTACTGAATGGCCTCTCTCTTCCTCCCTTCCTCTTCCTCTCTCTTCCTCCCTTCCTCTCCCTCTCTCTCCCTCCCTTCCTCTCTCTCACTCTTTTTCTTTCTGTGGCCTCTCCATCTTTCTCTCTCTCTCTCTGTCCCTCTTTATCCCCCCCATTTCTGCTCCCCCTCTTTCTATCTCTCTCTCTGTCCCTCTTTACCCCCCATTGCTGCCCCCCCCCTCTTTCTATCACTCTCTCTCTCTGTCCCTCTTTATCCCCCATTGCTGCTCCCCCTCTTTCTATCTCTCTCTTTTCTCCCTCTTTACCCCCCCATTGCTGCTCCCCCTCTTTCTCTCTCTCTATTTTTCCCTCTTTACCCCCGCCCCCATTGCTGCCCCCCTCTTTCTATCGCTCTCTCTCTCTCTGTCCCCCTTTACCCCCCCCCATTGCTGCTCCCCCTCTTTCTATCTCTCTCTCTCTGGTCCCACTCTTTCTTATCTCTTGTATTCTCATGCATTGGTTTGTGACTGGACTTGGTTTTCATTCAACCTCTATCTTAAATGGGTTTTATAACTCTCCATTATGTTTTGTTCTTAACGAACTAAGTGGCACAGAGAGCTGCCCCTCGCTGAACCCAACAGCTGGTTGCTGGCCGGGGCTCAGGTCCCTGTCTCACCTCCACTACCCTGCCCTCTCTCCTCTTCACGGCCACAGTTACTGGTAGGTTACTTCAGGGATTCTTTCAGGAGAGGAGACTGAAGGTAGATCTTAATATTCTATAATTACTTCCAGAACCTTGTCTTCTTTTCTTCGCGTCCACTGATGTGATAGCCCCTGTTAGGTGAAAGTGAATCCCTCGAAGGGCCTCCGCCATATTGCCTTCACCTATCTTCTCAGATCATTGCGGATGAAGGGAAGGAGGCAGGAACAGGAAGCCACTGTAGACTATTGCGATAGTTATATATCGCACCACACTTATCTTTAAAGGCAGGTACAGAGCAGTGTGAGCAGCATTGTAATTTCACGGTACTCGTTCTTAAACTAGCAGGCAGAGTAAAATAAAATCCACCCTGTTTTACTGAGGTTAAGAATGGATTGTAACTTTTACAGGAAGGCCATTCTTAGATTGGCCATGAATGAAGTAAAGGGTAACCGTTTTCCAGACATGGAAATTCTCCATTGAACATGCGTTTTAGTCCAGGACAAGGCTTAATCAGTGTCTGCCCTGAAGCTTCCTAGAGACTATGGATTTAACTCTAGACATCCCCCCTGTGCATTTGGCTCTTGTTGTATATGTAAAGACATCGCATAAAGGCATAAACTGTACTATGCAATCCAAATCAAATCGGAACCTATTATTTTACAGCTGGTTTCCCGCACAAAGATTAAGCCTAATGTTTTATGGAGATTCTCCATTGAGTTTGCTTTTTAGTCCAGAAATAGGCTTAATCTATGCCCGGAAAATAGTCCTGAACAAAAAAACATTTTTTAAATGGAGAATCTCCATTGAATATGCTTTTTTGAGACTAGGCTTTATCTGTGATGGAAACTGGCCCCATGGTGTTTAGAAGGTTTTTTTGCTGTGGTTCAGTTTAAGTACAGCAGCAGAAAACCCAAACTTTTAATTTATCGGAATGGAATAAACTTCAAATTAATCATTCATATGAAATGACACGTCCTAGTGTGTTCATGTCACTTTATTGCATCAAAGCGTTTCTCTGAATAATTGATTAGGGTATTTTCCCAGATATACTTAGCAGCACTTTAATTGATTTATAAAGTGTTGAAGAACAGTGGCATATAACCATTTTGGTGCAGAGGAAAGGAAACATTTTCACATTTCTCACTGACTTGATAGAACCAAACTGTCGTGAAAGATTGATGTCATCAAATACCATGTGTAACGATGGAGAACATTACAATTAAACTAGCTCAAACAAGTTTGTTTCCCAAGCGAAGAAGAATACATTTACATGACATTACATTTAAGTCATTTAGCAGACGCTCTTATCCGAGAGCGACTTACAAATTTGTGCTTTCACCTTATGACATCCAGTGGAACAGCCACTTTACAATAGTGCATCTAGGTCTTTTAAGGGGGTGGGGGGGGGGGGGGGAGAAGGATTACTTTATCCTATCCTAGGTATTCCTTAAAGAGGTGGGGTTTCAGGTGTCTCCGGAAGGTGGTGATTGACTCTTACTTCGTACGACTAGTCGATACGAGACGTAAATGTGTCTTCTGCTATATCCAACACCTCAGGTACATACACACACCAATAGGCTGGAGTTTAGGGGGTTTAGTTCCATGTTCAAGGGATTATCAGTAGTAGGTGACATATTGATGCCAACAACCCTCCGGTCGCTGGCTCACCGGATTAGTTTTGATCACCAGTTTTGTATTATACATTTACAGTTTCACATATTAAATAGGATCCCAAGTTTTTCAGAGAACATATAGCTTCACTATGGCCCATGAAAAGCTGGTGTTGATCTTTTAGCTAAACTATGAACCATGAGAAGCTGGTGTTGGTATTTTAGGTTCACTGTGGACCATGAGAAGCTGGTGTTGGTATTATAGGTTCACTGTGGACCATGAGAAGCTGGTGTTGGTATTATAGGTTCACTGTGGACCATGAGAAGCTGGTGTTGGTATTTTAGCTTCACTATGAACCATGAGAAGCTGGTGTTGGTATTTTAGCTTCACTATGAACCATGAGAAGCTGGTGTTGGTATTTTAGCTTCACTGTGGACCATGAGAAGCTGGTGTTGATCTTTTAGCTAAACTATGAAACATGAGAAGCTGGTGTTGGTATTTTAGCTTCCCTGTGGACCATGAGAAGCTGGTGTTGGTATTTTAGGTTCACTGTGGACCATGATAAGCTGGTGTTGGTATTTTAGCTTCCCTGTGGACCATGAGAAGCTGGTGTTTGGTATTTTAGGTTCACTGTGGACCATGATAAGCTGGTGTTGGTATTTTAGCTTCCCTGTGGACCATGAGAAGCTGGTGTTGGTATTTTAGGTTCACTGTGGACCATGAGAAGCTGGTGTTGGTATTATAGCTTCACTGTGGACCATGAGAAGCTGGTGTTGGTATTTTAGGTTCACTGTGGACCATGATAAGCTGGTGTTGGTATTTTAGGTTCACTGTGGACCATGAGAAGCTGGTGTTGGTATTTTAGGTTCACTGTGGACCATGATAAGCTGGTGTTGGTATTTTAGGTTCACTGTGGACCATGAGAAGCCGTTGTTGGTGTTTTAGGTTCACTGTGGACCATGATAAGCTGGTGTTGGTATTTTAGGTTCACTGTGGACCATGAGAAGCTGGTGTTGGTATTTTAGGTTCACTGTGGACCATGAGAAGCTGGTGTTGGTATTTTAGGTTCACTGTGGACCATGAGAAGCTGGTGTTGGTATTTTAGCTTCACTATGAACCATGAGAAGCTGGTGTTGGTATTATAGGTTCACTGTGGACCATGAGAAGCTGGTGTTGGTATTTTAGGTTCACTGTGGACCATGAGAAGCTGGTGTTGGTATTATAGCTTCATTGTGGACCATGAGAAGCCGTTGTTGGTGTTTTAGGTTCACTGTGGACCATGAGAAGCTGGTGTTGGTATTATAGGTTCACTGTGGACCATGAGAAGCTGGTGTTGGTATTTTAGGTTCACTGTGGACCATGAGAAGCTGGTGTTGGTATTATAGGTTCACTGTGGACCATGATAAGCTGGTGTTGGTATTTTAGGTTCACTGTGGACCATGAGAAGCTGGTGTTGGTATTATAGGTTCACTGTGGACCATGATAAGCTGGTGTTGGTATTTTAGGTTCACTGTGGACCATGAGAAGCTGGTGTTGGTATTATAGGTTCACTGTGGACCATGATAAGCTGGTGTTGGTATTTTAGGTTCACTGTGGACCATGAGAAGCTGGTGTTGGTATTATAGGTTCACTGTGGACCATGATAAGCTGGTGTTGGTATTTTAGGTTCACTGTGGACCATGAGAAGCTGGTGTTGGTATTTTAGGTTCCCTGTGGACCATGAGAAGCTGGTGTTGGTATTTTAGGTTCCCTGTGGACCATGAGAAGCTGGTGTTGGTATTTTAGGTTCCCTGTGGACCATGAGAAGCTGGTGTTGGTATTTTAGGTTCCCTGTGGACCATGAGAAGCTGGTGTTGGTATTTTAGGTTCCCTGTGGACCATGAGAAGCTGGTGTTGGTATTTTAGGTTCATTGTGGACCATGAGAAGCTGGTGTTGGTATTATAGCTTCACTGTGGACCATGAGAAGCCGTTGTTGGTGTTTTAGGTTCACTGTGGACCATGAGAAATAATTGTTTAAATTATTATTATTTTATATCATTGTTATTATTGTAGGCCTATTTATTAATATAAACCAGTTATTTACATATTCAGATTTGAAAAAATAGCAGACGCAATTGCCTATCTGACAAGGATAAGAACACGCATGTTCGTATCATAGCATGATGCAAGCATATCTCTATTTCTCTCTAGGGCTCGGCATAAACTGGCATCTCTTCCTTTGTATATATTTATATAGTACCAGTCAAAAGGTTGGACACACCTACTCATTCCAGGGGTTTTCTTTATTTTTTACTATTTTCTACATTGTAGAATAATAGTGAAGACATCAAAACTACGAAATAACACATATGGAATAATTTAGTAACCAAAGAAGTGTTAAACAAATCCAAATATATTTTATAGTTGAGATTCTTTAAAGTAGCCACCTTTTGCCTTGATATTAATTTTTGTTATATTAATATCATACTGTTTGCTCAGAATCACTCAAAAGTTGTTGAGAAAAAAACAACAAGACAGTATAGTCTTCTCTTTTCAGCAGTAGGCATATTCTATTCTATTCTATTCTATTCTATTCTCATGATTGTATTTAGAAATTTGTGAAAGGCAAACTGACATCCGCAACCAACCATAGAAATATAATCCATAGATGGCAGTCCCCCGTTCAAGTCAGGCAGCCATAGAAATATAATCCATAGATGGCAGTCCCCGTTCAAGTCAGGCAGCCATAGAAATATAATCCATAGATGGCAGTCCCCGTTCAAGTCAGGCAGCCATAGAAATATAATCCATAGATGTCAGTCCCCGTTCAGGTCAGGCAGCCATTGCTGGTGTACCCACGAGTTTAACAGTCACAGTGACAGGGTTTAGAGGTTCCAAAATCCCTCCTATGGGATTATATATTTGGCCACAATGCAACAGGCTGTTCTATATTAGGAACAACGTGCTGCCCCAATGTGTGACCATCCCAACTGTAAGTGCTTTGTGATAAAACTTAATCCACAACTATTTATTTTTAAAGCTATTGATCCTCTCTAGCTAAATTGTGCTTTCTGATGTGGTGTTTAGAATGATTTTATTCATGTCTTCAGACAGGAGTAATATCATTTTTTTTGGGGGGGGGCAAGGAAAAAAAATTATAGTCTAATTTTATATCAATTTATCAGGCTGCTGCAGCTACATGGCTTTACGTACAGACACAGGTGCTAGTGGTGAGGAAAACATGTGGCTTTCAGCGTCAACATGTTAAAATTTCAAACATATCTTTATCCAGAGCGACTGTGTTTACATTGTCGTACGGGAGGCCCCTGCTGGAATTGAACCCACGACCTTGACATTGCAAGCACTATGCTCTACCAACTGAGCAACACAGTCAGTGGTCACTCCAATCAGCCAGTGTGTGACTGCTACGCCGGGTGCACACGCGACACGACTTTCAAAATCCTAACATCGCTGAGCCTTTCACATGAAACAACAGCCTTGCCAACGTAGTGGTGATCTGTCACAGACGGGTAGTCACATACTCCAAGATTCTTCACTTGTTCCCGAGGATTCTTGATGCCATGCTGTCTTGTGACAACAGGGATTTGATGACGTGATTTAGATTCGTAGCTAGAACGAGCTGTGGCTTCAAAGCAGCGTCATAAACGTTTTCAGTCGGACATGCACACTTGCCATACAGAGTAGAAACATTTAGCCAATACATTTTTGAATTGAATAACATTTCTTGCGAATTTCAGAGCTGCTAGTACTAGTCATGTTTCCTCCTCGACAGTCTACACATCCCGGGTGATGCGATACAACGTCATCATCATCACTGGCTTCTCTTCTGGCGAGCTCTCATTGGCTATGGCTGATCACTGTTCTCAAAACGTTTCACTGCACATCTCAATCAAACATGTTTAAAAATATCAGGACGTCTGGGACGGCTCAAAGATGGTCGGTGGTGTCTCTGACCCACTCAAATTAAACCAGCTTCGGTGACAGCACCGAGTAGGCAACGACATGGGGATTTTGTCTCAGATCTAAAACATAATTTAAAATAACTGGTCTGGGACAGCTAAATTGTTTAGTGTATGCCGGGCTTCTAAAGCTGTTAGTTCTGCCATGTTGTCCCTGGGGGTCGTAAGACCAACGAGCCACTTGTAGAGCATCGGTGACCATGCCATTCTGAACCAATATTCCATCATTGGCATTCAATCCACCCCCTCACACATATGACCACACATTGACTTTTAAACACACACAACAAGTAGCCTAGATGGATACTATGATACTATGATATGATAGGCCCTACACTTAGGGGGGGGGGGGGTATCCCTTTGTGACATCACTCTTTCCTGTTTGTAGTCCATATTATCAAGCCTTAACAGGACTTGACAGGACGACCATTATAAATCACACTCTACATGACAGCAAATATGCCATCGCTGGGACTTACAAGCTGTCTACTGACAAATCGATTTTTGCCACAAAATGAAGGTTAACAGTTTTAAACGATCAGGAAAATGGATAGGTGTCTCCGTGGAATTCATGCTTGACAGATTAATGGGCATGACATATAATGGCTGGGAAATATTTTGTCTGATTGAAAGAGAGAGAAATATTTTGTCTGACAGAGAGGGAAATCATTTTCTGACTGAAAGACAAGGTAGTATTTTGTCTAACAGAAAGAGAGGGAAATATTTTGTCTGACAGATAGGGAAATGTGTCTATGAAAGGAAAGAGTAATAGCTTGTTTTTGCGCTGGGGGTCGTATACTGTGTGTGTTACTATCTGAGCAAGAGTGAGTATGTGTGTGTGTGTGTGTGTGTGTGTGTGTGTGTGTGTGTATGTGTGTGTGTGTGTGTGTGTGTGTATATATGTGTGTGTGTGTGTGTGTGTGTGTGCGTGTGTGTGTGTGTGTGTATATATGTGTGTGTGTGTGTGTGTGTGTGTGTGTGTGTGTGTGTGTGTGTGTGTGTGTGTGTGTGTGTGTGTGTGTGTGTGCGTGCGTGTCTGTGTGTGTGGTATAGGCTGTGTAGCTGAGGCTGATGGAGTTGCTACTGGACAATATTGAATGGCAAGAGGAGTGCTAAGTTTTCATATTTTTCGACACACAGTAGTCACCAGCAGACATAAATCACTGCTGTCACCTGTCAGGGCAGGAGACAGACGCTAAATCAATGCTGTGACATTGAGCTCCATATTTCTACAAACATATTTCTAACTGCGGGGAGGAAGAGGATGCAAAAGCCTGCGCTGTCTTGGACAGTTTGGCTGTCTCTCTCACTCTGTCCTCCACCTCCTCCCCCTCTCCTCTCATCCCTAAATCCCAGATGCCCCTTCCGCAGTGAGGAATGATTTTGAATGTCGATTCACCTTCTCAATGATTGGGTCGACCTCCCGGTGGGCGTGGCCAGATGTGAATGACATCACCCGTCTACTGGTCGCTTGAAGTTGCTGACTAAAGTTATATGTAAATTGGATAGATTGGTTGTCCTGTCCAATGACTATAAGTGTTTTCACCACAATCTTCATACTGTAGCAACATATTTGGCCCCACTGACTATTCAGCTAAGGTTGTGTGTAATTGTTTTTAGGGTAAAGACTTAACCCTGACCTTAACCCTAACCCCTATGTCAGTCCCCCAGCACCCTCGTTCTCAGAACTAGTCTGTTATTATCTTCTCTCTCTTCTCCTCAGTCTCTATATATATCCCCCCCTGCTCTAGGCTCTTGTCACCTGGCCCTCCGTCGGTAGGTTTGAGCTGTCACCTCTCCTGTCACCTCCCCCGGCCCCCGCGCTGTCACCCCATATCGCTACGACTTTACAGCTGCACTAAGGAGGCCATGGAACGCCAGCTGCCGCTCATCTGGTCAGCAGTCTCTCACTCCACCGGGGGCGGAATGGAGGGAGGGAGGGAGAGATGGAGGGAGGTGTAAGAGATCATAGTTGAGAGGGAGACAGGGGGGAGGGAGACAGGGAGGGAGACAGGGATTGAGGGAGGGAGAGGGAGGGAGATAGACAGGGAGGGAGAGAGAGACGGAGGGAGAGAGAGACAGGGAGAGAGGCAGGAAGGGAGTGAGTGAGTAAGGTAGATATAGACAGGGAGGGAGGATGAAAGGAGGGAGGAAGAGAGAGAGAGGTGAAAAATATCATAGTTGGGAAGGAGAGAGACAGGGAGGAAAGAGAGGGAGGTGAGATAGATCATAGTTTGTAAGGAGAGAGGGGGAGGTGAAATAGATCATCGTAGGAAAGAGAGAGACGGAGGAGAGAGAGGGAGGTGAAATAGATCATCATTTGGAAGGAGAGAGAGGGAGGTGAAATAGATCATCGTAGGAAAGAGAGAGACGGAGGAGAGAGAGGGAGGTGAAATAGATCATCGTTGGGAAAGAGAGAGACGGAGGTGAAATAGATCATCGTTGGGATGAGAGAGACATGGAGGGGAGAGGGAGGTGAAATAGATCATCGTTGGGAAGGAGAGAGACAGGGAGGAGAGAGAGGGAGGTGAAATAGATCATCGTTGGGAAGGAGAGAGACAGAGGGGAGAGAGGGAGGTGAAATAGATAATAGTTGGGAAGGAGAGAGACAGGGAGGAAAGAGAGGGAGGTGAAATAGATCATAGTTTGTACGGAGAGAGGGGGAGGTGAAATAGATAATAGTTGGGAAGGAGAGAGACAGGGAGGAGAGAGAGGGAGGTGAAATAGATCATAGTTTGTAAGGAGAGAGGGGGAGGTGAAATAGATAATAGCTGGGAAGGAGAGAGACAGGGAGGAGAGAGAGGGAGGGGAGAGACAGGGAGGAGAGAGACAGGGAGGGGAGAGACAGGGAGGAGAGAGACAGGGAGGGGAGAGACAGGGAGGAGAGAGACATGGAGGAGAGAGACAGGGAGGAGAGAGACAGGGAGGAGAGAGACAGGGAGGAGAGAGACAGGGAGGGGAGAGACAGGGAGGAGAGAGACAGGGAGGGGAGAGACAGGGAGGGGAGAGAGGGAGGTAAAATAGATCATAGTTGGGAAGGAGAGAGACAGGGAGGAGAGAGACAGGGAGGGGAGAGACAGGAAGGAGAGAGACAGGGAGGGGAGAGACAGGGAGGGGAGAGACAGGAAGGAGAGAGACAGGGAGGGGAGAGACAGGGAGGGGAGAGACAGGGAGGGGAGAGAGGCAGGTAAAATAGATCATAGTTGGGAAGGAGAGAGACATGGAGGGGAGAGACAGGGAGGGGAGAGACAGGGAGGAGAGAGACAGCGAGGAGAGAGACAGGGAGGGGAGAGACAGGGAGGGGAGAGACAGGGAGGAGAGAGAGGGAGGTGAAATAGATCATCGTTGGGAAGGAGAGAGACATGGAGGGGAGAGACAGGGAGGAGAGAGACAGGGAGGGGAGAGACAGGGAGGAGAGAGACATGGAGGAGAGAGACAGGAAGGAGAGAGACAGGGAGGGGAGAGAGGGAGGTGAAATAGATCATTGTTGGGAAGGAGAGAGACGGGGAGGAGAGAGACAGGGAGGGGAGAGACAGGGAGGAGAGAGACAGGGAGGGGAGAGACAGGGAGGGGAGAGACAGGGAGGGGAGAGACAGGAAGGAGAGAGACAGGGAGGGGAGAGACAGGGAGGGGAGAGACAGGAAGGAGAGAGACAGGGAGGGGAGAGACAGGGAGTGGAGAGAGGGAGGTAAAATAGTTCATAGTTGGGAAGGAGAGAGACATGGAGGGGAGAGACAGGGAGGGGAGAGACAGGGAGGAGAGAGACAGGGAGGAGAGAGACAGGGAGGGGAGAGACAGGGAGGGGAGAGACAGGGAGGGGAGAGACAGGAAGGAGAGAGACAGGAAGGAGAGAGACAGGGAGGGGAGAGACAGGAAGGAGAGAGACAGGAAGGAGAGAGACAGGGAGGGGAGAGACAGGGAGGGGAGAGACAGGAAGGAGAGAGACAGGGAGGGGAGAGACAGGAAGGAGAGAGACAGGGAGGGAGAGAGGGAGGTAAAATAGAAATAGATCATAGTTTGTAAGGAGAGAGACAGGGAGGAGAGAGACAGGGAGGAGAGAGACAGGAAGGAGAGAGACAGGGAGGAGAGAGACAGGGAGGGGAGAGACAGGGAGGAGAGAGACAGGAAGGAGAGAGACAGGGAGGGGAGAGAGGGAGGTAAAATAGAAATAGATCATAGTTTGTAAGGAGAGAGACAGGGAGGAGAGAGACAGGGAGGGGAGAGACAGGGAGGGGAGAGAGGGAGGAGAGAGACATGGAGGGGAGAGAGGGAGGAGAGAGACATGGAGGGGAGACACATGGAGGGGAGAGAGGGAGGAGAGAGACATGGAGGGGAGAGACAGGGAGGAGAGAGACAGGGAGGGGAGAGACAGGGAGGAGAGAGACAGGGAGGGGAGAGAGGGAGGAGAGAGACATGGAGGGGAGAGAGGGAGGAGAGAGACATGGAGGGGAGAGACATGGAGGAGAGAGAGGGAGGTGAAATAGATCATCGTTTGGAAGGAGAGAGACGGAGGGGAGAGAGGGAGGTGAAATAGATCATAGTTTGTACGGAGAGAGGGGGAGGTGAAATAGATAATAGTTGGGAAGGAGAGAGACAGGGAGGAGAGAGAGGGAGGTGAAATAGATCATAGTTTGTAAGGAGAGAGGGGGAAGTGAAATAGATAATAGTTGGGAAGGAGAGAGACAGGGAGGGGAGAGACAGGGAGGAGAGAGACAGGGAGGAGAGAGACAGGGAGGGGAGAGACAGGGAGGGGAGAGACAGGGAGGGGAGAGAGGGAGGTAAAATAGATCATAGTTGGGAAGGAGAGAGACATGGAGGGGAGAGACAGGGAGGATAGAGACAGGAAGGAGAGAGATAGGGAGGGGAGAGACAGGAAGGAGAGAGACAGGGAGGGGAGAGACAGGGAGGGGAGAGACAGGAAGGAGAGAGACAGGGAGGGGAGAGACAGGGAGGAGAGAGACAGGGAGGGGAGAGACAGGGAGGAGAGAGACAGGGAGGAGAGAGACAGGGAGGGGAGAGACAGGAAGGAGAGAGACAGGGAGGGGAGAGAGGGAGGTAAAATAGAAATAGATCATAGTTTGTAAGGAGAGAGACAGGCAGGAGAGAGACAGGGAGGAGAGAGACAGGAAGGAGAGAGACAGGGAGGAGAGAGACAGGGAGGGGAGAGACAGGGAGGAGAGAGACAGGAAGGAGAGAGACAGGGAGGGGAGAGAGGGAGGTCAAATATAAATAGATCATAGTTTGTAAGGAGAGAGACAGGGAGAAGAGAGACAGGGAGGGGAGAGACAGGGAGGAGAGAGACAGGGAGGAGAGAGACAGGGAGGGGAGAGACAGGAAGGAGAGAGACAGGGAGGGGAGAGAGGGAGGTAAAATAGAAATAGATCATAGTTTGTAAGGAGAGAGACAGGGAGGAGAGAGACAGGGAGGAGAGAGACAGGGAGGGGAGAGACAGGGAGGAGAGAGACAGGAACGAGAGAGACAGGGAGGGGAGAGAGGGAGGTCAAATAGAAATAGATCATAGTTTGTAAGGAGAGAGACAGGGAGAAGAGAGACAGGGAGGGGAGAGAAAGGGAGGGGAGAGACAGGGAGGGGAGAGAGGGAGTAGAGAGACATGGAGGGGAGAGAGGGAGGAGAGAGACATGGAGGGGAGAGACATGGAGGGGAAAGAGGGAGGAGAGAGACATGGAGGGGAGAGACAGGGAGGAGAGAGACAAGGAGGGGAGAGACAGGAAGGGGAGAGAGGGAGGTAAAATAGATCATAGTTGGGAAGGAGAGAGACAGGGAGGAGAGAGACAGGGAGGGGAGAGACAGGGAGGGGAGAGACAGGGAGGGGAGAGACAGGGAGGAGAGAGACAGGGAGGGGAGAGACAGGGAGGGGAGAGACAGGGAGGGAGAGACAGGAAGGAGAGAGACAGGAGGGGAGAGACAGGGAGGGGAGAGACAGGAAGGAGAGAGACAGGGAGGGAGAGACAGGGAGGGGAGAGACAGGGAGGGGAGAGACAGGGAGGTAAAATAGATCATAGTTGGGAAGGAGAGAGACATGGAGGGGAGAGACAGGGAGGGGAGAGACAGGGAGGAGAGAGACAGCGAGGAGAGAGACAGGGAGGAGAGACAGGAGGGGAGAGACAAGAAGGAGAGAGACAGGGAGGAGAGAGAGAGGTGAAATAGATCATCGGGGAAGGAGAGAGACATGGAGGGGAGAGACAGGGAGGAGAGAGAGACAGGGGAGGAGAGACAGGGAGGAGAGACAGGGAGGAGAGAGACAGGGAGGGAGAGACAGGGAGGGAGAGACAGGGAGAGACAGGAAGGAGAGAGACAGGGAGGAGAGAGACAGGGAGGAGAGAGACAGGGAGGAGAGAGACAGGGAGGGGAGAGACAGGGAGGAGAGAGACAGGAACGAGAGAGACAGGGAGGGGAGAGAGGGAGGTCAAATAGAAATAGATCATAGTTTGTAAGGAGAGAGACAGGGAGAAGAGAGACAGGAGGGGAGAGAAAGGGAGGGAGAGACAGGAGGGGAGAGAGGGAGTAGAGAGACATGGAGGGAGAGGGAGGAGAGAGACATGGAGGGGAGAGACATGGAGGGGAGAGAGGGAGGAGAGAGAGACATGGAGGGGAGACAGGGAGGAGAGAGACAGGGAGGGAGAGACAGGAAGGGGAGAGAGGGAGGTAAAATAGATCATAGTTGGGAAGGAGAGAGACAGGGAGGAGAGAGACAGGGAGGGGAGAGACAGGGAGGAGAGAGACAGGAGGGAGAGACAGGGAGGAGAGAGACAGGGAGGGAGAGACAGGGATTGAGAGACAGGGAGGGGAGAGACAGGGAGGGGAGAGACAGGAAGGAGAGAGACAGGGAGGGGAGAGACAGGGAGGGAGAGACAGGAAGGAGAGAGACAGGGAGGGAGAGAGGGAGGGAGAGGACAGGGAGGTAAATAGATCATAGTTGGGAAGGAGAGAGACATGGAGGGGAGAGACAGGGAGGGGAGAGACAGGGAGGAGAGAGACAGCGAGGAGAGAGACAGGGAGGGGAGAGACAGGGAGGGGAGAGACAGGAAGGAGAGAGACAGGGAGGAGAGAGAGGGAGGTGAAATAGATCATCGTTGGGAAGGAGAGAGACATGGAGGGGAGAGACAGGGAGGAGAGAGACAGGGAGGGGAGAGACAGGGAGGGGAGAGACAGGGAGGAGAGAGACAGGGAGGGGAGAGACAGGGAGGGGAGAGACAGGGAGAGACAGGAAGGAGAGAGACAGGGAGGGGAGAGACAGGGAGGGGAGAGACAGGAAGGAGAGAGACAGGGAGGGGAGAGACATGGAGGAGAGAGACAGGAAGGAGAGAGACAGGGAGGGGAGAGAGGGAGGTGAAATAGATCATCGTTGGGAAGGAGAGAGACGGGGAGGAGAGAGACAGGGAGGGGAGAGACAGGGAGGGGAGAGACAGGGAGGGGAGAGACAGGGAGGAGAGAGACAGGGAGGGGAGAGACAGGGAGGGGAGAGACAGGGAGGGAGAGACAGGAAGGAGAGAGACAGGGAGGGAGAGACAGGGAGGGGAGAGACAGGAAGGAGAGAGAGACAGGGAGGGGAGAGACAGGGAGGGAGAGAGGGGAGGTAAAATAGATCATAGTTGGGAAGGAGAGAGACATGGAGGGGAGAGACAGGGAGGGGAGAGACAGGGAGAGAGAGACAGGAGAGAGAGAGACAGGGAGGGGAGAGACAGGAGGGGAGAGACAGGAAGGAGAGGACAGGAAGGAGAGAGACAGGGAGGGGAGAGACAGGAAGGAGAGAGACAGGAAGGAGAGAGACAGGGAGGGGAGAGACAGGGAGGGGAGAGACAGGAAGGAGAGAGACAGGGAGGGGAGAGACAGGAAGGAGAGAGACAGGGAGGGGAGAGAGGGAGGTAAAATAGAAATAGATCATAGTTTGTAAGGAGAGAGACAGGGAGGAGAGAGACAGGGAGGAGAGAGACAGGAAGGAGAGAGACAGGGAGGAGAGAGACAGGGAGGAGAGACAGGGAGGAGAGAGACAGGAAGGAGAGAGACAGGGAGGGGAGAGAGGGAGGTAAAATAGAAATAGATCATAGTTTGTAAGGAGAGAGACAGGGAGGAGAGAGACAGGGACGGGAGAGACAGGGAGGGGAGAGAGGGAGGAGAGAGACATGGAGGGGAGAGAGGGAGGAGAGAGACATGGAGGGGAGAGACATGGAGGGGAGAGAGGGAGGAGAGAGACATAGAGGGGAGAGACAGGGAGGAGAGAGACAGGGAGGGGAGAGACAGGGAGGAGAGAGACAGGGAGGGGAGAGAGGGAGGAGAGAGACATGGAGGGGAGCGAGGGAGGAGAGAGACATGGAGGGGAGAGACATGGAGGAGAGAGAGGGAGGTGAAATAGATCATCGTTTGGAAGGAGAGAGACAGGGAGAGAGAGAGGGAGACATCGTTGGGAAGGAGAGAGACGAGGGGAGAGAGGGAGGTGAAATAGGTCATAGTTTGTACGGAGAGAGGGGGAGGTGAAATAGATAATAGTTGGGAAGGAGAGAGACAGGGAGGAGAGAGAGGAGAGACAGAAATAGATCATCGTTGGGAAGGAGAGAGACAGAGGGGAGAGAGGGAGGTGAAATAGAGGGAGATAGACAGGAAGGAGAGAGAGGGAGGAGTGAAATAGATCATAGTTTGTAAGGAGAGAGGGGGAGAAATAGATAGGTTGGGAAGGAGAGACAGGAGGGAGAGACAGGAGGAGAGACAGGGGAGAGAGACAGGACAGGGGAGAGACAGGAGGGGAGAGAGGGAGGTAAAATAGATCATAGGGGAGGGAGAGAGACATGGAGGGGAGAGAGAGACAGGAGGAGAGAGACAGGAAGGAGAGACAGGGAGGAGAGACAGGGAGGGAGAGACAGGAAGGAGAGAGACAGGGAGGGGAGAGACAGGGAGGAGAGAGACAGGAGGGGAGAGACAGGAGGAGAGAGACAGGGAGGAGAGAGACAGAGGACAGGGAGAGAGACAGGAAGGAGAGAGACAGGGAGGGGAGAGACAGGAGGAGAGAGACAGGGAGGAGAGAGACAGGGAGGGGAGAGACAGGAGGAGAGAGACAGGGAGGAGAGAGACAGGGGAGAGAGACAGGGAGGAGAGAGACAGGAAGGAGAGAGACAGGAGGGAGAGAGGAGCTCAAATAGAAATAGATCATAGTTTGGGAGAGAGACAGGGAGAAGAGAGACAGGGAGGGGAGAGACAGGGAGGGGAGAGACAGGGAGGGAGAGAGGGAGAGAGAGACATGGAGGGAGAGAGGGAGGAGAGAGACATGGAGGGGAGAGACATGGAGGGAGAGACAGGGAGGAGAGAGACAGGGAGGGAGAGACAGGGAGGAGAGAGACAGGGAGGGGAGAGAGGGAGGAGAGAGACATGGAGGGAGAGAGGGAGGAGAGAGACAGGAGGAGAGAGACATGGAGGGGGAGAGACAGGGAGGAGAGAGACAGGGAGGGAGAGAGACAGGAGAGACATGGAGGGGAGAGACAGGGAGAGACAGGAGAGGGAGAGAGGGAGAGACAGGGAGGAGAGAGACAGGGGAGCGAGACAGAGAGAGAGACAGGAGGAGAGAGACAGGAGGGGAGAGAGGAGAGATCATCGGGGAGGAGAGACATGGAGGAGAGACAGGGAGGAGAGAGACAGGAGGAGAGAGACAGGGAGGGGAGAGACAGGGAGGAGAGACAGGAGGGGAGAGACAGGAGGAGACAGACAGGGAGGGAGAGAGAGAGGGAGGGAGAGACAGGGAGAGAGAGAGGGAGGAGAGACAGGGAGGACAGGAGGAGAGAGACAGGGAGGGAGGGAGGAGAGAGACATCGGAGGAGAGAGACAGGAGGGGAGAGACAGGGAGGAGAGACAGGGAGGAGAGAGACAGGGGAGAGAGACAGGGAGGAGAGAGACAGGGAGGGAGAGACAGGGAGGAGAGAGACAGGGAGGGGAGAGACAGGGAGGAGAGAGACAGGGAGGAGAGAGGGGAGGAGAGAGACAGGAGGAGAGAGGGAGGAGAGAGAGGGAGGAGGAGAGAGACAGGGAGGGGAGAGACAGGAGGAGAGAGACAGGAGGAGAGAGACAGGGAGAGAGAGACAGGAGGGAGAGACAGGGAGAGACAGGGAGGGGAGAGACAGGGAGAGACAGGAGGGAGACAGGGAGGAGAGAGACAGGGAGGAGAGACAGGGAGGAGAGAGACAGGGAGGGAGAGACAGGGAGGGAGAGAGAGGGAGAGAGAGGGAGGAGAGAGACAGGGAGGGGAGAGACAGGGAGAGAGACATGACAGAGAGGAGAGAGACAGGGAGGAGAGAGACAGGGAGGAGAGAGACAGGGAGGAGAGAGACAGGGAGGAGAGAGACAGGGAGGAGAGAGACAGGAAGGAGAGAGACAGGGAGGGGAGAGAGGGAGGTGAAATAGATCATCGTTGGGAAGGAGAGAGACATGGAGGGGAGAGACAGGGAGGAGAGAGACAGGGAGGAGAGAGACAGGGAGGGGAGAGACAGGGAGGAGAGAGACAGGGAGGGGAGAGACAGGGAGGAGAGAGACAGGGAGGGGAGAGACAGGGAGGGAGGAGGAGGAGAGAGACAGGGAGGAGAGAGGGAGGTGAAATAGATCATCGTTGGGGAAGGAGAGAGACATGGAGGGAGAGACATGGAGGAGAGAGACAGGGAGGGAGAGAGACAGGGGAGGAGAGACAGGGAGAGACAGGGAGGAGAGAGAGACAGGGAGGAGAGACAGGGAGGAGAGAGACAGGGAGGGGAGAGACAGGGAGGAGAGAGACAGGGAGGAGAGAGAGGAGGAGAGAGACAGGGAGGGAGAGAGATTGGGAGGAGAGAGAGGAGGAGAGAGACAGGAGGAGAGAGACAGGGAGGGGAGAGAGGGAGGTAAAATAGAAATAGATCATAGAGACAGGAGAGAGACAGGGAGGAGAGAGACAGGGAGGGAGAGACAGGGAGGAGAGAGAGGGAGTAGAGAGACATGGAGGGAGAGAGGGAGGAGAGAGACATGGAGGGAGAGACATGGAGGGGAAAGAGGGAGGAGAGAGACATGGAGGGAGAGACAGGGAGGAGAGAGACAGGGAGAGAGACAGGGAGGAGAGAGACAGGGAGGAGAGAGAGGAGAGAGACAGGGAGGGGAGAGAGGGAGGAGAGAGACATGGAGGGAGAGACATGGAGGGAGAGACAGGGAGGAGAGAGAGGGAGGGGAGAGAGGAGAGGAGAGAGACATGGAGGGAGAGACAGGGAGGACAGAGGGACAGGAGGGGAGAGAGACAGGGAGGAGAGAGACAGGGAGGAGAGAGACAGGAAGGAGAGAGACAGGAGGGAGAGACAGGAGGGGAGAGAGGGAGGTGAAATAGATCATTGTAGATCATAGTTTGTAGGGAGAGAGACAGGGAGGAGAGAGACAGGGAGAGAGAGAGACAGGGAGGAGAGAGACAGGAGGAGAGAGACAGGGAGGAGAGAGACAGGGAGGAGAGACAGGAGGAGAGAGACAGGGAGGAGAGAGAGAGAGACAGGAAGGAGAGAGACAGGGAGGAGAGAGACAGGGAGGGGAGAGACAGGAGGGAGAGACAGAAGGAGAGAGACAGGAGGGAGACAGGGAGGGAGAGACAGGGAGAGAGACAGGGAGGAGACAGGAGAGACAGGAAAGGAGAGACAGGGAGGAGAGAGACAGGGAGGAGAGAGACAGGAGGAGAGAGACAGGGAGAGACAGAGAGACAGGAGGAGAGAGGGAGACAGGAGGGAGAGACAGGAGACAGAGACAGGGGAGGAGAGACAGGGAGGAGAGAGACAGGGAGGGGAGAGACAGGGAGGAGAGAGACAGGAGGAGAGAGAGAGGACAGGAGGGAGAGACAGGGAGGGGAGACAGGAGAGAGACAGGGAGGGAGAGACAGGAGGAGAGAGACAGGAGGAGAGAGACAGGGAGGAGAGAGACAGGAAGGAGAGAGACAGGGAGGGAGAGAGACAGGGAGGAGAGACAGGAGGAGAGAGACAGGAAGGAGAGACAGGGAGGGAGAGACAGGAGGAGAGAGACAGGGAGGAGGTAAGAGAAATAGATCATAGTTTGTAGGAGAGAGAGGGGAGAGAGACAGGGAGGAGAGAGACAGGAAGGAGAGAGACAGGGAGGGGAGAGACAGGGAGGAGAGAGACAGGGAGGAGAGAGACAGGAGAGAGAGACAGGGAGGAGAGAGACAGGAGGAGAGAGACAGAGGAGAGAGACAGGGAGGAGAGAGACAGGGAGAGAGAGACAGGGGAGAGAGACAGGAGGAGAGAGACAGGAAGCAGAGAGACAGGGAGGGGAGAGACAGGGAGGAGAGAGACATGGAGGGGAGATACAGGGAGAGGAGAGACTGGGAGGAGAGAGACAGGAAGGAGAGAGACAGGGAGGGGAGAGACAGGGAAGGAGAGAGACATGGAGGGGAGAGACAGGGAGGAGAGAGACAGGGAGGGGAGAGAGGGAGGAGAGAGACAGGGAGGGGAGAGAGGGAGGTAAAATAGATCATAGATGGATTGCATCTATTCCCATGCAGTAAATATAACATTTAATGAACAATAGAAAATGAACAGTGAACATTACACTCACTAAAGTTGCAAAAGAATATGTCTATGTACAATGTTGTAACGATGTACAAAAGACAAAATAAATAAACATAATATGGATTGTATTTGCAATGGTTTTTGTTCTTCACTGGTTGTCTATGGCGGCCTCTCTCAATAGCAAGGCTATACTCACTGAGTCTATACATAGTCAAAGCTCTCCTTTATTTTGAGTCAGTCACAGTGGTCAGGTGTTCTGCCTCTGAGTACTCACTGTTTAGGACCAAATAGCATTCCAGTTGCTCTGTTGTTTGGTCAATTCTTTTCAATGCGTCAAGTAATTATCTTTTTGTTTTCTCATGATTTGGTTGAGTCTAATTGTGTTGCTGTTCTGGGGCTCTGTGGGGTCTGTTTGTGTTTGTGAACAGAGCCCCAGGACC
The DNA here is from genome assembly GCF_034236695.1 of Oncorhynchus nerka. Lineage (NCBI taxonomy): Eukaryota > Metazoa > Chordata > Actinopteri > Salmoniformes > Salmonidae > Oncorhynchus > Oncorhynchus nerka. Next base: position 10,544,966 of record NC_088422.1, on the reverse strand, counting down.
AGCTTGCTTAAGGGAGTCTTCTCCAGGTTCATCTCTCTGTAGGTGATGGCTTTGTTATGGAAGGTTTCCTTTTAGGTGGTTGTAGAATTGAAAGTGTCTTTTCTGGATTTTGATAATTAGAGGTTAACGGCCTAATTCGGCTCTGAATGCATTATTTGGTGATTAACATTGTACGCAGAGGATGTTTCTTTGCAGAATTCTGCATGCAGAGTCTCAATTTGGTGTCTGTCCCATTTTGTGAATTATTTGTTGGTGAGCAGACCCCAGACCTCACAACCATAAAGGTCAATGGGTTCTATAACTGACTGAAGCATTTTTAGCCAGATCCTAATTGGGATGTCATATTTTATGTTCCTTTTGAAGGAGTAGAAGGACCTTCTTGCCTTGTCTCTCAGATCGTTCACAGTTTTGTTGAAGTCACCTGTGGCGCTGATGTTTAGGCCGAGGTATGTAAACAGTTATTGGCTGAGTTCTGAGACAGGCGAGAGAGCAAGCGCGTGCACGTTATGTAAAGTTTTTACCAGTTGTAGGTAGTCTAGTTAGATTGTCATTATGGGGACACCTATTTCCAACTCTTTTTCCATAAAACATATTAACACGCGACAACTGATGTGCATCAAGAAATAATGGAGACAAAGCACTGGGAAAAAAGGAGCTCATTACATACAGTACATTCCTAAAGTATTCAGACCCCTTAACCTTTTCCACATGTTGTTACGTTACAGCCTTAATCTAAAACTGATTAAATAAATACAAATCCTCAGCAATCTACACACAATACCAAATAATGACAAATCAAAAAACTGTTTTTTTTAAATGTTTTGAAATGTATTAAATATGAAAAACAGAAATACCTTATTTACATAGGTATTCAGACCCTTTGCTATATGAGACTCGACATTGAGCTCAGGTGCATCCTTTTTCCATTGCTCATCCTTGACATGTTTCTACTTGATAGGAGTCAACCTGTGGTAAATTGCCATTGATTGGACATTATTTGGAAAGGCACAGACCTGTCTATATAAGACCCACAGTTGACAGTGCACGTTAGAGTGAAAACAAAGCTATGAGGTAGAAGGAATTGTCCGTAGAGCTCTGACAGGATTGTGTTGAGGCACAGATCTGGGGAAGGGTACCAACAAATGTCTGCAACATTGAAAGTCTGCAAGAACACAGTGGCCTCCATCATTCTTAAATGGAAGAGGTTTGGAACCACCAATACTTTTCCTAGACTAGGCCGCCAGCCCAAACTCAGAAATCGGGTGAGAAGGGCCTTGGTCAGGGAGATGACCAAGAACCTGATGGTGTCTCTGACAAAGCTCCAGAGTACCTCTGTGGAGATGGGAGAACCTTCCAGAAGGACAACCATCGCTGCAGCACTCCTGTGGGGATGTTTCTCAGCAGCAGCCACTAGGAGACTAGTCTGGATTGAGGCAAAGATGAACAGACCAAAGTACAGAGAGATCCTTGACGAAAACCTGCTCCAGAGCGCTCAGGACCTCAGACTGGGACGAAGGTACACCTTCCAACAGGACAACGACCCTAAGCACACAGCCAACACAATGCAGGAGTGGCTTCGGGACAAGTCTCTGAATATCCTTGAGTGGCCCAACCAGACCTCGGACCTGAACCCGATCGATCGAACATTTCTGGAGAGACCTGAAAATAGCTGTGCAGCAACACTCCCCATCCAACCTGACAGACCTTAAAAGGATCTGCAGAGAAGAATGGGAGAAACTACCCAAATCTATTTAAAATTGTTTATTTAACCTTTATTAACAAGTCAGTTAAGAACAAATTCTTATTTACAATGACGGCCTAAACCAAAAGGCAAAAGGCTTCCTGCAGGGATGGGGGCTAAGATTAAAATTAAAATATAGAACAAACACAATTCACCTAAGGTAACAACATAGCATGGCAGCAACACATGACAAACAGTGTTGCTATTCCCTCCGCAAGGCAATCAAACAAGCAAAGCGTCAGTATAGAGACAAAGTAGAGCCGCAATTCAACGGCTCAAACACGAGACGTATGTGGCAGAGTCTACAGTCAATCACAGAGTACAAAAAGAAAACCAGCCCCATCGCGGACATTGACGTCTTGCTCGCAGACAAATTAATAAATCTTCTTTGGGATCGGTGTCCCATTCACGGGATGGTTAAGCTAACGTTGGCTAATGTGATTAGCATGAGGTTAAGCTAACGTTGGCTAATGTGATTAGCATGAGGTTAAGCTAACGTTGGCTAATGTGATTAGCATGAGGTTAAGCTAACGTTGGCTAATGTGATTAGCATGAGGTTGAGCTAACGTAGGCTAATGCGATTAGCATGAGGTTGTAAGTAACAAGAACATTTCCCAGGACATAGACAAATCTGATACTGGCAGAAAGCTTAAATTCTTGTTAATCTAACTGCACTGTCCAATTTACAATAGCTATTACAGTGAAATAATACCATGCTACTGTTTGAGGAGAGTTGCACAATTTTGAACATGAAAAGTTATTAATAAACAAATTAGGCACATTTGGGCAGTCTAGATACAACATTCTGAAAATAAATGCAATCGTTTATCGGATCAGTCTAAAACTTTGGACGTACACTGCTGCCATCTAGTGGCCAAAATCTAAATGGCAGCTGGTCTGTATTAATACATTATGGCCTTTCTATTGCATTTCAAAGATGATGGTACAAAAAAAATACAAAATAACGTTTTTTTTTGTGTTATCTTTTACCAGGTCTATTATGTTATATTCTCCTACATTCATTTCACATTTCTACTAACTTTAACATGTTTCGTTTGAAATGGTACCAAGAATATGCATATCCTTGCTTCAGTGCCGGAGCTACAGGCAGTTAGATTTGGGTATGTCATTTTATGCGAAAATTGGGGGGGAAAAGTGGGCGGATCCTTAAGAGGTTTGTCTACATATCCTACATTACTCATCTCATATGTATATACTGTATTTTATACTATCTACTGCATCTTGCCTATGCCGCATGGCCATCGCTCATTCATATATTTAAACGTACATATTCTTATTCCATCCCTTTAGATATGTGTGTATTTGTGTGTATGAGGTAGTTGTTGTGAATTTGTTAGATTACTTGTTAGATATTACTGCATAGTCAGAACTAGAAGCACAAGCATTTCCCTACACTCACATTAACGTCTGCTAACCATGTGTATGTGACCAATACATTTGATTTGACAACACAACACAGCATGGCAGCAACACCACATGGTAGCAGCACAAAACATGGCACAAACATTATTGGGCACAGACAACAGCACAAAGGCAAGAAGGTAGAGACAACAATACATCACGGGAAGCAGCCACAACTGTCAGTAAGAGTGTCCATGATTGAGTCTTTGAATGAACAGATGGGAAAATGTTTTGAAAAAATTCAAGGGAATACTGAATACTTTCTGAATGCACTGTTCATTCGCTCTGAGATTGTTTAAACTGCATTCTAATGTTTAACTTTGCTTAAAGAAAACGGTATCAAGTGAAGTGTTTTATGCATGCTCAGTTCTTGGGTCTTTGAGGGCTGCCTGAGTGGAAATTTGAAATGGAAGTTCTGGAACTCTCTCACGTGGTTCTTTTTTATGGGGGAAAAGACCTACATGAAAATGACATCAAATGTTGAGAATGATACATTTTCCTCTGTTGGCCATCAAGTGGCCTATTCATTTCTATGCCATTTTAGGCTCGTCTAGGCTACCATTTGATACAATAAACATGTTGAAATGACAATATCACTGGAGTCATTGCAAACCGATTGAATAAATAGCCTAGAACTCAGTTTGTTGTTGTAGCCTACCTGGAGCTGGCAAACCGATTGAATAAATAGCCTAGAACTCAGTTTGTTGTTGTAGCCTACCTGGAGCTGGCAAACCGATTGAATAAATAGCCTAGAACTCAGTTTGTTGTTGTAGCCTACCTGGAACTGGCAAACCGATTGAATAAATAGCCTAGAACTCAGTTTGTTGTTGTAGCCTACCTGGAGCTGGCAAACCGATTGAATAAATAGCCTAGAACTCAGTTTGTTGTTGTAGCCTACCTGGAGCTGGCAAACCGATTGAATAAATAGCCTAGAACTCAGTTTGTTGTTGTAGCCTACCTGGAGCTGGCAAACCGATTGAATAAATAGCCTAGAACTCAGTTTGTTGTTGTAGCCTACCTGGAGCTGGCAAACCGATTGAATAAATAGCCTAGAACTCAGTTTGTTGTAGCCTTCCTGGAGCTGGCAAACCGATTGAATAAATAGCCTAGAACTCAGTTTGTTGTTGTAGCCTACCTGGAGCTGGAAAACCGATTGAATAAATAGCCTAGAACTCAGTTTGTTGTTGTAGCCTAGCTGGCAAACCGATTGAATAAATAGCCTAGCTGGCAAACCGATTGAATAAATAGCCTAGAACTCAGTTTGTTGTTGTAGCCTACCTGGAGCTGGCAAACCGATTGAATAAATAGCCTAGAACTCAGTTTGTTGTTGTAGCCTACCTGGAACTGGCAAACCGATTGAATAAATAGCCTATAACTCAGTTTGTTGTTGTAGCCTACCTGGAGCTGGCAAAATAGCCGATTGAATAAATAGCCTAGAACTCAGTTTGTTGTTGTAGCCTACCTGGAGCTGGCAAACCGATTGAATAAATAGCCTAGAACTCAGTTTGTTGTTGTAGCCTACCTGGAGCTGGCAAACCGATTGAATAAATAGCCTAGAACTCAGTTTGTTGTAGCCTTCCTGGAGCTGGCAAACCGATTGAAAAAATAGCCTAGAACTCAGTTTGTTGTTGTAGCCTACCTGGAGCTGGCAAACCGATTGAATAAATAGCCTAGAACTCAGTTTGTTGTTGTAGCCTACCTGGAGCTGGCAAACCGATTGAATAAATAGCCTAGAACTCAGTTTGTTGTTGTAGCCTACCTGGAGCTGGCAAACCGATTGAATAAATAGCCTAGAACTCAGTTTGTTGTTGTAGCCTACCTGGAGCTGGCAAACCGATTGAATAAATAGCCTAGAACTCAGTTTGTTGTTGTAGCCTACCTGGAGCTGGCAAACCGGTTGAATAAATAGCCTAGAACTCAGTTTGTTGTTGTAGCCTACCTGGAGCTGGCAAACCGATTGAATAAATAGCCTAGAACTCAGTTTGTTGTTGTAGCCTACCTGGAGCTGGCAAACCGATTGAATAAATAGCCTAGAACTCAGTTTGTTGTTGTAGCCTACCTGGAGCTGGCAAACCGATTGAATAAATAGCCTAGAACTCAGTTTGTTGTTGTAGCCTACCTGGAGCTGGCAAACCGATTGAATAAATAGCCTAGAACTCAGTTTGTTGTAGCCTTCCTGGAGCTGGCAAACCGATTGAATAAATAGCCTAGAACTCAGTTTGTTGTTGTAGCCTACCTGGAGCTGGCAAACCGATTGAATAAATAGCCTAGAACTCAGTTTGTTGTTGTAGCCTACCTGGAGCTGGCAAACCGATTGAATAAATAGCCTAGAACTCAGTTTGTTGTTGAGCCTACCTGGAGCTGGCAAACCGATTGAATAAATAGCCTAGAACTCAGTTTGTTGTTGTAGCCTACCTGGAACTGGCAAACCGATTGAATAAATAGCCTAGAACTCAGTTTGTTGTTGTAGCCTACCTGGAGCTGGCAAACCGATTGAATAAATAGCCTAGAACTCAGTTTGTTGTTGTAGCCTACCTGGAGCTGGCAAACCGATTGAATAAATAGCCTAGAACTCAGTTTGTTGTTGTAGCCTACCTGGAACTGGCAAACCGATTGAATAAATAGCCTAGAACTCAGTTTGTTGTTGTAGCCTACCTGGAGCTGGCAAACCGATTGAATAAATAGCCTAGAACTCAGTTTGTTGTTGTAGCCTACCTGGAGCTGGCAAACCGATTGAATAAATAGCCTAGAACTCAGTTTGTTGTTGTAGCCTACCTGGAGCTGGCAAACCGATTGAATAAATAGCCTAGAACTCAGTTTGTTGTAGCCTTCCTGGAGCTGGCAAACCGATTGAAAAAATAGCCTAGAACTCAGTTTGTTGTTGTAGCCTACCTGGAGCTGGCAAACCGATTGAATAAATAGCCTAGAACTCAGTTTGTTGTTGTAGCCTACCTGGAGCTGGCAAACCGATTGAATAAATAGCCTAGAACTCAGTTTGTTGTTGTAGCCTACCTGGAGCTGGCAAACCGGTTGAATAAATAGCCTAGAACTCAGTTTGTTGTTGTAGCCTACCTGGAGCTGGCAAACCGATTGAATAAATAGCCTAGAACTCAGTTTGTTGTTGTAGCCTACCTGGAGCTGGCAAACCGATTGAATAAATAGCCTAGAACTCAGTTTGTTGTTGTAGCCTACCTGGAGCTGGCAAACCGATTGAATAAATAGCCTAGAACTCAGTTTGTTGTTGTAGCCTACCTGGAGCTGGCAAACCGATTGAATAAATAGCCTAGAACTCAGTTTGTTGTAGCCTTCCTGGAGCTGGCAAACCGATTGAATAAATAGCCTAGAACTCAGTTTGTTGTTGTAGCCTACCTGGAGCTGGCAAACCGATTGAATAAATAGCCTAGAACTCAGTTTGTTGTTGTAGCCTACCTGGAGCTGGCAAACCGATTGAATAAATAGCCTAGAACTCAGTTTGTTGTTGTAGCCTACCTGGAGCTGGCAAACCGATTGAATAAATAGCCTAGAACTCAGTTTGTTGTTGTAGCCTTGTGTTATTATGCCGTTATTAATGGACATGTTTAGTTAATTAAATTGGACGTTTTCAAAGCTCTATTGTAATTGCCAATCAGTTGTTACAAGACATTGGATTGATGGTAACAGTAGTCAGATTAGGCTACAGGTAAAACAATATATACATTAATAAACTCTGGCTGTTGTTGACAAGCATATTCAATTCATATACATATTATTCATATTTCATTCAGTATTTGACCGTATGACCCTATCCTCAGTAGCCTCATCCAGCAGGCTATTGGGAAACACAAGCACTTCTTACCTCGAAATCGCCTCGCTCTTCATGTTGAATACATTAGCCTGTTCATTTGAACTAATCAAGCTGCTAAATCGTTCAGTATACATCTTGCTTACTGTAGGCTACTGTAGACTATCTGAAATGAGAGTACCTGCCTTTTATCTAAGCAAACCCCATGGCAAAGGTGAATTACAATCATAAACCCAGATCTTTAGTCTGTAGCCTTTTGAAATGACAAGTCAATCTCGCAAATGGGCCAACGGTTTGTATTCGTATCATCTGGCACCAATTCCAGAAAGTAGCCTAACATTCATTTTTTAAAGTTCGTCCAAGTATTTCTTGCTCAGAGATTTCGAGATCCTTTGTTCAACTTTGATCACCCAAACTCTCCTGTCGGATTTATCTATAGTTATGCACATGTGCAAAAGGGATTTATTTACAATTATAAACCTGTTTCGAGCCCTGAATACTGATTGGCTGAAAGCCGTGGTATACAAAAAATGCTTTGGAAAAAAAATATTTTTACTGCACTAATTACATTGGTAACCAGTTTATAATAGCAATAAGGCACCTCGGGGGTTTGTGGTATATGGCCAATATACCACGGCTAAGTGCTGTGTCCAGGCACTCCACGTTGTGTCAAGATTAAGAACAGCCCTTAGCCGTGGTATATTGGCCATATACCACAAACCCCCTCAGTGCCTTTATTTCTCATACATAGCAGTCAAACGAGGTAAATCGACATCCACTGAAGGAAAATGATCTGGCAAGATTAATAACAGCGAATTATCTTTTCTTGCGACATATTCAAATCCCGTTATTACGTCACGTCATAGCTCACAAAAACTATTGTTTTGAGGAAAACACTACGACATTCCTTCTTAATTGGCTCGATGAAATGATGGAAAAAAAGGGTTTTATTGTATAAATATGGCAACTCCTCTTTCTGTGAAAAAAATGATGGTCTAGTTTTCATGGCCTTTTGGACGGGTTTTGAGTGGTCATTGGGCTAGAATTAGTTTTAGCTTGACCTGGCAACCCTTGCTATTGTCATATGTTGACAAGAGGGAAGCCATTTGAACATTAAATGGCTGCCTGTTGTGTACTTGTTGTTTATGTTAGCTACATCTGGAGCCTGCGTCTTTGTCCTCACTGCACAGATTTGAGTGCTCTATCCTCGAGACCAGTTCCCCCTGTAAGGCGACGCGCTTTGCTAGCTAAAGCGGCTGTGCTTCCATTGTAAACCCGGGCCACATGGTGTCTTTGTAGCCACGTCTCGTGTAAACACGAGTGCACGTTTCCTGTGACCTACGCTAGCTGCCGCAGCAGGGCCAGACGTGATGTGCTTGTTACACTGTCTCTTTCAGCACATCTGTGTCTGTGTACACACCACTTCTAGTTCCTCACGAGGGATCGCTGACGTCTCCTTCTCTTTATGCCCTTTTCTCTCTTGTGATTCTGGATGTGTGTGTGTGTGTGTGTGTGCGTGTGTACACACGTGCATGTTGGTGTGAGGCTACATCTGCGACGGCAGTAAAGTGTGTTCTCGGCAAACTGGTTGAAGACCAATATTTGAAGCAATATATTCATAATTATTATAACCCACTATATTTATCCAGTATATTCGATGCATTATATGCATGCGCTGTGTGAATCAGTAGAATGTAGGTACTGCGTTGGAATCCTCCCTCCTGTTCAGAAATCAGAAACCACGCTGAAACGGACCACGGGGAAGCTGGGAGAAATCCTCTAGCCCCTAATTCTGGACCAGTGAAGTCGCTGACCAAGACATTCTGAAACATGAATGGTTTGAACCATTAAGTACCATTTTCAGCCCTTTTTTAAAACATTATGTTTATGCCATATTTGGTCGCAGTTTCCACCTGTCGACTCTAGATGTATTGGTTATTGTGATCGACCGACAAACCTTCTCATGTCGACCAATCAAATGTAAGGGCAGTTTTGAGCCCACCAATTGTGTTGGTAGCATATAAAAATGTATCTGGACATTTATTTTCAACCCTTCTTCAGCGGTGTATATTACAATAATATTGGATCTGGAAAACCTTTTAGAGATTCCTTGAGTCGTCTCATCGCTCCTCTATACATCTGAATTCAATATTTACTCTTCATGGTAAACACAAAGCACTCGGCAGGGCTGATTACACAATGTTTGTGTTCCTCTCAGGGAGATTAGAGGGGAAGATGGGAGAAAATGATGGCGTTGTAATGAACCACATAGTTAGTTTTTGCCCCGCTTGGTTTAGCCAAATTATGATCATTTTCCCCCTCACTTCAGACCCAATCAGTTTGTTCTGCACCTTTAGATTGTCACCAATAGGGTGACACATCCGGGATCCCCACATTCCGGTGTTTGTGAAGAAGATTGGATTATAACGAAGAAGCAGTGTTAATGAGGTGAAGTCTCGAAAAGAGCAATGTGTGATTGAAGTGGGGGGGCTGTTGTTTGCCAGGAGCATTTCCACGGTAACAGAAGTGTCACGGTAACGGAAGTTCCACGGTAACGGAAGTGCTTTTCTCTTAAGAATATATCCCAAACAAAAAATATTTGATTTCAAATGTTAGCAAACCATACAACTCTATACATTTTGAACAAAGTTGCTCGTTACAGGAAATGGAAAGAGGGTAGGTTGAAGGTGTCAGTAAGAGCCAAGAGAGTGACATTAACGAGAGAGAGAGAGAGAGAGAGAGAGAGAGAGCAACAGAGAGAGGGAGAGTGAGAGAGAGAAAGAGAGAAAGAGAGCAAAAGAAAGAGAGAGCAACAGAGAGAGGGAGAGGGAGAGTGAGAGAGGGAGAGAGAGAGAGAGAGAGAGAGAGAGAGAGAGAGAAAGAGAGGAAAAGAAAGAGAGAGCAACAGAGAGAGGGGGAGTGAGAGAGAGAAAGAGAGAAAGAGAGCAAAAGAAAGAGAGAGCAACAGAGAGAGGGGGAGTGAGAGAGAGAAAGAGAGAAAGAGAGCAAAAGAAAGAGAGAGCAACAGAGAGAGGGAGAGGGAGAGGGAGAGTGAGAGAGAGAGAGAGAGAGCAACAGAGAGAGAGAGAGAGAGCAACAGAGAGAGAGAGCAACAGAGAGAGAGAGAAAGAGAGAGAGAGAGCAAAAGAGAGAGGGAGAGGGAGAGGGAGAGTGAGAGAGAGAGAGAGAGAGAGAGAGAGAGAGAGAGAGAGCAACAGAGAGAGAGAGAGAGAGCAACAGAGAGAGAGAGCAACAGAGAGAGAGAGCAACAGAGAGAGAGAGAGAGAGAGCAAAAGAAAGAGAGAGCAACAGAGAGAGAGAGAAAGAGAGAGAGAGAGCAAAAGAAAGAGAGGGAGAGTGAGAGAGAGAGAAAGAGAGCAAAAGAAAGAGAGAGCAACAGAGAGAGGGAGAGTGAGAGAGTGAAAGAGAGAAAGAGAGCAAAAGAAAGAGAGAGCAACAGAGAGAGTGAGAGGGAGAGTGAGAGTGTGTGTGTGTGAGAGAGAGAGAGAGAGAGAGAGAGAGAGAGAGAGAGAGAGAGAGAGAGAGAGAGAGAGAGAGAGAGAGAGCAAAATAAAGAGAGAGCAACAGAGAGAGGGAGAGTGAGAGAGAGAAAGAGAGAAAGAGAGCAAAAGAAAGAGAGAGCAACAGAGAGAGGGAGAGGGAGAGTGAGAGTGAGAGTGAGAGAGAGAGAGAGAGAGAGTGAGAGAGAGAGAGAGAGAGAGAGCGCAACAGAGAGAGAGAAAGAGAGA